>NW_007578504.1:0-34809 GCF_000690725.1 Stegastes partitus | reverse complement strand
TATTTATAAGGTGTGATGATATTTGGGAGTTTGTAAACTTACATATGCCTTTTTATATTATGATGGTTCTATAACTACAACTCTAGTTTAAACTCTTCATGAATGTATTAATAGACGTGCTAAAGCATGCAAAGCTTCATTTATTTAGCACATTTCATTCCAGGTGGAAGCACAATGTGCAGCACAAAGCGTGATGTGGATAGTATAAAGATAAAACATGTAAACACAATTAAAACAAGCACATAAAATAATACTGACCAGTAAAGAATAATACGATGTGAACAGAAAAAAACAAGGTTAGAGTAAGATAAGACTAATTAAGACTGACTGTAAACCAATAAAACAAAACAATAAGGCATGTGAGTTGGAACCATAAAAGAAGCGGCAATAAATTAATGAGTAAGAACACGAGTGAGGAGGGCAGCTAAAGGGGAGAATAATCAGCAGCTACTGGCTTAAACTCCAGCTTGTCAAATGAGAGAGCTCGTCTTTGTTATACATGCTATTAACTGAATATCATGTGGTTTTGGAGCGTTCGTTCGCTTCATTATTTTTCAAAAGAATGAGAAAAATTAAATAATGTTTACAACCTGCAGACCAGACGACTGAAAGGAGCGGCTAAGAGGGAAATGAATCAGTTCAAACAAAACTTCAGCTTGTCGGTGCTTTTCTTCGTCACGTGGGCCATCGTTCATTTGACTAACTAACATTTCACCTTGCGCTTGCTGCAATTTTTTTCCAGTTCATATCCACGTAGTTAATCAATGAATCCAGAAAATACCCAGCCAGTTAATCAGTAATGAAAGAACGATTAGTTTGTACCCTAATTCAAACAGTGGCCTTTAGTGGGCTTGTGGTAGATCCAGACAATAACAACTTTCATTGTCTGTTTCCCTCCACTGTGCGTCTCCTGCATCACGTCTGCGGTGACTCATAAAAGTATTGATGAAAGCTGAAGAAGAAGAAGAAGAAGTGTGTCTCACCGATCGCTGTGCACCTCGTGCATCGATTCTACAGTAACCGTGGCTAATGAGTGACAAGCCTCTCCTTCTGCTCTCTCCGCCGTCTCTCTGCTCTTCTTCGACCCATACTTTCACAGTCAACTGTTACCAAGTAACCGTGTATTTGACCACCCACATAGCAACAAGAGCTCCGAGGATGGCAATGCTATGTACCTGTGTGTGTGTGTGTGTGTGTGTGTGTGTGTGCTGCGCTCCAGGCTCTGGCTACAGGCAATGTGTGATCAGAATGGGTACTTGACTCGAAAACGCCACTGCCAAGTAGTCATAACAGCTTCCACGGCCCTATAGTGTAACAGCAGATTAACCACACACACATAAACATGGTAGAGGTCTGTGCTTCCCCTCTTTCCCCGTTTCTTCATCTGGTTTTGGCTCAGGAACACTTATACTCAGACACACAAGCACTCACGCACACACACACACACACTAATGGACTTACACAATAGTGCATCAGAGGCCATTTGCTGAATGAAAGGTGAGGAATAAGTAGACAGGCAAGGCTGTGCCCAGAGTTAATATCACCTGTCTTTCATCACGGAAACTCAGCTGCATATTCCTCACCCTGTCGACAGCAGCGAGCAAAAAAGCTCTGGAATAAGGCGGAGAGAGTCTTACGGAGGAGTTTGCGGTGTGCCTGAGGAAGCGAACCATCTTGGTGTCAGAGGCGGGGCAGACGAGGGCCATGTAGCGGTTTCTAAAGGTGCCGTATATCTTGAGGTGGAAGCCGGGCTTGGCGGTGGGGTTTCGGTGCTCTCGGAGGGCCTCCACTCCGTAAGCAGAAAGGTCAAAGTAGAGGCTGTGGGCTCGGATCTCAGGAGTGGGCACCTGAAGAGAAAGAAGAGCTGCTCGATCAAGCCACTCCAGATCATAAAATCACGTACACAATCTATCTGTTAACATACACACACCCTGAGATGCACGTGTGGAGAAAACACACAGCGCATCACCTGCGTACCGTCTCTGCCTGCAGGGCTGTTGTCACTCGAGTAGAGATTAAGAAGAGCTCAATTTTTATTCAGTGGTTCAATGTGACAGTTACACCCCATTTTCCCTCAAGCCAAAATTGATCAATTTTCCTTTCAGTGACATAAACCAGCCAAGAGGGATCAGACGGCATTTAGTGCAGCCGAGGGAAATACAGAGCAGCGACCGGGAGGCGATGGAGGGAACAGTAGGAATGGCCAGGTCATATCCTGGGAGGTAAATTCAATCACCACAGGAAACAGCCAGGGAGAGAAGGGGCCAATAAAAGGCAGCCACACAGCCACTAAAGAGAACGTGATATGAATGGTTATGGCGGCATAAAACAACAAGGGAGACGAGGGAGAGGTTCAGATATTAGTCAGATATTAGCCTGGAAGCTTTCCACCTCAACGTGTTTATTTCTTCCTCCAAATTAAGTCGCGGCGTTGTCAGCCGAGATAATCTATAATAAAATATAATATAATACAAAGAGCAACCTTTCGTCCACATGAGTCAGTCTCTATGAATCATGCAGTTATCAGCAGTGGCTAATGTGTGGTGATCTGCGCGGGGTCAGGAGTAGACGACTGCTGCAAATACCATTTGGCTGCATTCTGAACGTCTCCACCGCTGTAGAGCAGCAGGATATGACAGATTTCTTGTCCTCTTTTCTGCTTTTGCATCCCAACAGTATCTCATATAATACCACATCGTCAAAAGAAGAATACATTAAATGACTTTGACTGTTTTCTTATAAGCAGTTATTTAGCAGAAGTGTTCTATATTTAACTATTCAGCCATTTGTGAGTCCGTTGGTAACACCACTGAGTCATCGTTTAAGGCAGCATCTGCTTATATAATGAAGAGTAACCTTTGGCGCACCATGTGAAAAACCATGCAGCTGATGTTTTGATATCTTCATTCATATTCACCCAGAAGAGAGCACATTATGAGTCTGTCCAGGGATAATAAATCAAAAGCCACACTGTCACCTGCCTCCATCAGAACAGCAGCTGCTCTTATCAAATTCGAGGAGAAAATCAAAATAGAGCCAGTGTTGGTGTTGACGGGATCCCAACAGTCTGCTGAAATGTGCCTGTTTGTGTGACATTTCAGCTGCTGCTGGCGAGTCCGCATCAGAACGTGTTTATGAGGCCAAACCAACTCGCCAGTTTCATTCTTTGCACAAACAGCAACCTGTTGATTGTTGCCTCGGCGTGTGTCCATGCGTGTTTACGTGGGCACACGCAGATGGTGTGTGTGTGTGTGTGTGTGTTTCCTCACCTGTCTCTGATCTAATCTCTCTATGGTTGCGTTCGCTCCGTACGCATGGCAGGACTCCACGGTGTAGTCGGAGCTGATTCCCAACACGGAGCAGGAGTCACCGCACGACCCGTCGGCCACCACGATCACACGTGGCCAGTCGTTGTGTGGAATCCGCCGCAGGTAATCCTCTGTGAACTGAAACAACAAGAGGAAGCCAATAGTTCAGATTACAGCTTTACAAAGCTTGTAAATACAGTGTTTTTTTCACTTAAGAATTGTGTAAATAGTTACCTGGAAAATAGAGTTTAACAGCAGAACATTTAACCTCTTAAGACCTGGTGTCCACATGCATGGATATCACAGTTTGGGTTATAGTACCACAGTAGTTTTTTTTGTTGTTGTTTTAAAAAAAATATATACATGTATTATTATTATTATTATTATTATTATTATTATTATTATTAATTTATTTATTTTTTATATTTAAAAAAAATATTTAGATACATTTACATTGTAATATATTTTTTATTTTCTTTATATTTTTTATTTTTTATATATATATATGTTTTTTATTCCTCTTTCCTATTTGATCAGATCAAATAGGAAAGAGAAATAAAAAAAAAATGCATATCAAACAAGAGCTTGAGTCTTAAGAAGTTAAAAGGCTCCAAAAAAGATAATTACTACACATTGTCAAGTGTTTTTATGCAAATATGTGTCTCCTAGTAAGAGCTCTTATATTTTACTGGTGCTGCAACTAAAAGATAGTTTTATTATTGATTAATTTGCTATTTTTACTAATTGATTCATCATTTTATGTACAATATATATATGTATACAAAACAAAAAAATAGCTTTTCCTGAATCATGTAAGACAAAGAAAATCCTCACAAATGAGAAGCTGCAACAAGGTAATATTTGCATTTTAATTTTTTTTTAAAATAATTCTTAATGACTCAGGTGATTGGCAAAATAATAACCAATTACTGATTTTCTGCTGATTTACTAACGGGTGATTTGTTTAAACTCTTCAGGTGAAAACATAACAACTCTTACTTTTGGTTTTATTTTGTATAACTCTTACTGCTAATTCATCTGGACCTTTGCAAGACCAGTAGATCCCGTTTCTCCTCCCACTCCGCTTCCTATTCATCTAGGAAGCTGGAGGGTTATAATGCAATATACCAGTACAAACCATTTAAATGAGCTCCAGAGGCTGTGCTTGTCTTAGCAACAGCACAGCTCTCAGAGAGATTTATTAGCTCCTACGCCGATGTATGCTCCGCTGCCTCTCGGTAAAACACCAGCTACTTGCCTGTGCATAGGAGGAGAAAGAGCAGGCCAGAACGAGCTGAGGACAGACTGACAGGCTGAAAGGGAGAATAAAAGAGCCACGCTGCTGCTATAATGGCTCGAGATCTATGCCTAATCCATTTAGACTACAGAGAACAGGTGATTTGAAAGATCCCCTTTTTGCATTCTCAGACCTTTGAAGCATTGACAGGCTTGACGGGTAAAAGAAAAAAAAAATACATGTCATCAAATCCACTGTCCTGCCAGATCAAGAGGAATCGGGGGAACTTGGCAAGCGACTTTAAACCAAACTGAAATAGTTGCGATCAAAGAGCCTGCTGACCTTGTCTTCCATCTTCCAAAGGTTGGTGAGTCACAGGATAACAGAGAGGACAGCAGCTATTAGGACAGAAAAGCTGCTGGCTGGGGTCAGGGAGGAGGATCGGCTAAGACAGAGCGGGAGATTAAATTACATTTCCTACTGTTTGATGAGTTGGAAAGCAAAGACACATCTGAAATTAAATGAAAGCCCTGTCAAAACACGGACAGTGACACTGAACCTTAATAGAGCCGTGA
Organism: Stegastes partitus; assembly: GCF_000690725.1. Taxonomy (NCBI): domain Eukaryota; kingdom Metazoa; phylum Chordata; class Actinopteri; family Pomacentridae; genus Stegastes; species Stegastes partitus. The sequence goes on along the minus strand of NW_007578504.1, from coordinate 29,689 downwards.
TAAAGTCCTGGCCTGCAGTTTCCAGCCATGACACAAATATTCACTGAGCATTTAATCATTGTTTGCCCACTCCGAGCACTGACAGCTTCGCTCTGAGAAACTATTCCGCGTTAGTAGGTTATTTCTTTGTGCTAAGTTGAAGTCTAGCTGGAGGGGGTGGGGGGAAGCACACAATGAGGCAACAGAGGGAACATTTGCTTTTATACCAACATGCAAAACATCTGGTATATACAGAATTGTGTTATAAAAAAATCTGGTGTCAGAATTCACATTTTGGTACTGTCAACAAAATCCTTTGTAGAAATCTGTAAATAAATCCTTTGGAATCCAAATGGGATTACATTTTATTTTGATGCTTTAATACGAGTTTGTTTACTATAATTCTGTCGTTTATTTTCCACTGGCCTACAAACTGCAGGAAGGAATTCTCCGCAGGTTTGAGGTCAGCTTACGTAAGAGGTTATTTCAACTGATGAGCCACTTTCCGCCTGATATTATACAATGTTGCGTGAGGAGAGGAGAGGCTTTGGGGAAATATTTCAGTCTGCTTTGAATGAGCAAACTGATGCACAGGATATATAAGGACGATGGCTCCCAAACAATCAACAGTTACCAATGGATACAATTTGAGGAAAAACATGTTCCCTGTGAGTTGTTGAGAGCCTGGACACACACACACACACACACACACACACACACACACACAAAAAGAAGTGAGCTACAGTATCAGCTTTGTTCACTCAAGAGCCTGAGGAGACTTGTGACTGGACATGGGGACAGACATCTCTGTCACCATCACTGCTGATAGCTATCAGACCCCTGCTGGAGTGGAGGCTTTTCTTTGACCGCCGTCACTTAGGGAGGATCAGGTTTTGACAGCTTATAAAGGTACAATCACTACACCATGAAGTGGGACTTGGAGTCTCCCTCCTCTCTCCATTCTACAAAGTCATCATTTTCAGATGAGTAGTGCATCAGAAGTGCCTTTACATAATTTAAACTGGAAATGTAAGTTGTGTAACATCGGATTTCTAGTCTATTTGTGAGATGACCACAGGAGGATTACTTCACCTGAAAACACTGAGGTGAGATATGTTGCATGCAGATGACTGATGATGGTGCAACCTGTCCTACCTTGGTGCCCAGCTGCACCTTCACATCCACCCTCTGCTTCTTCTGCTCCAGGATGCTCAGCAGGTACTCCTGAAACACGCCTATTCTGGTGAAGAAATGCTCGTCGTGCCAGCAGCCCTCCATGTTATCAAAGTCCACCCCGAGTCCCAGCAGAAACTTCACGCTGCGCGGGTCCAGGGCGATCTGCTGGGGTCGGCACAGCAGCGCGGTCCGGTACCTCTCATCCAGCACGGTCAGTTTCAGCACCTTCCCGGAGCGGACAGCGACCAGCGCGGCCGTCAGCCCCACGGGTCCCGAACCCACGATCAGCACCGAGATCCTGGCCCGCCACTGCCTGAAGCCGTCCAGGCTCACTTTGACCACGACGTACAGGGCCACGGCCACCAGGGTGCTCAGAGCGGTGTCATAGGCGAGGGCGCGATACTTTTCCTCCGCGTTCTCTCCGATGCCACCAACTCCGGCGTTTTCTGCCTGCAACGCGTCCATGCCGAGAGAGAGAGAGAGAGAGAGAGAGAGAGAGAGGAGGAGGAATTTCGTCAGTGTGTGCCAAGCCAGGCGGTGCCAGGAGCTGCGTCCTCCCTCGTTAATTAGCGGATCGTCCTCTCATTATCTTTGCATTCACGGTGAGAGAGAAGCAGGCGTTTGGATCCATGTACGCAGCCGGAGAGCAGCGGCGACTGGCCACATGCGTCCTCTCCGCTCAGTCGGCTGCAAGTTGAGTCGTCGCAACATCTCTCTCTCTCTCTCCCTCCCTCTCTCTCTCTCTCTCTCTCTCTCTCTCTCTAGCCTGGAGGAGTCAGGTGTGTGTGTGTGTGCGCGTGTGTGTGTGTGTCCACCCACAGCGCGTCAGCACCAAATGAGCAGTTTTGGTGCGTATCAGCATTTTACGCATAAATGTTTGCAAATCAGTCATTTGCCAGGACTTCACAGGATCACTGGCATGTGATTCCCCTCTCCTGAAGTTCAGTACATGCTCAGCAGTAAACTGCAGAGGCAGGACAGTGTGCTTTGGTTTTACTCTGTGAGAAAGTATTGATTTACTGTTGCTAAAACAAGAGGGATCGATTCTCTCTCCCTCACAGAGAGAGAGAGAGAGCCAGTAAACTTAACCTACTGTATAACCCCAAAGAAGTGACTCAGACAGATGTCCCCCTCTGATGTTTTCCAGCACTGATGTTGCACTCAGGGTTAGAAGACACATGCTATCAAATCAAAGTTATCAAATCAGTTGGTCTAAAGTTTCTGGCAAACATGAACATCCACAGATAAGATGAGAGGAGATGCTGCTGATTGTAGAACGCTCCTGTATCCCTGTGTGCCATGTATTTCCATTTATTTCCATTTAATTATCAATTAAAGGGCCATGTTTATCTGTAACTGCATCTGTTGTTGTGTGCCTCCAATTACAGCTTTTCTTTTCCTCGTCTCTCACCTCCTCTGTGAACTAAAGGAAGCAGCGGCCATGAAGACATTTCACCATGGCGATGGCCCTTCAGAGGAGAGGCCGGTTCACATGAAAAGATGTGGCGCTGCTGATGAAAATGTATTAAAGCGACACACTGAGAAAAACAGAGCTGAGATGAGGATGCAGACTCTTTGCTCTTTTCGTTTCTGTTTTATATGAAGAGTTCATTTGCAAAAACAGATAACTCCATCCTCACAAACCTTCAGAAAACCAACTTTTCCATCGTCTACCTGAGACAATATCAATCAAATCTGAGTTATCTCTATTTTTGTCATTTCTACTGAGTCAAATCCACTTAACTTCAGTTTGATTGATATCATCTCAAGCAAACAACAAAAAAAAGAAAATAAGTTGTCTGAAAACCTACAAAAGCTCTTCATATTTAGTTTCGATTCAGCACGCTTTATAGGCATGTTAGTGGGTTAACGTTACTGCCGAAGCATCAGTGATGGTGTGATTAAAAAAAGAGGTGAGGATATTAAAAAGAAATAAAAACACAGTTCATTAGGTGAAATAAAAAGTGAATAAAAGGATTAAAAAAAACATAACATGCATGCCATATGTATAATAGGCTATGTGAAGATATTTGTCATATTCTGTGATTTTTTATAATTCTGTGTCCTTCAGCTTGTAACATGCAGCCACATATAGTGCATCTAAATATGCTGCATGTGTCTCTTCTAAGAGTCTTTTGCTTTTTATTGTCATGTGTAAAGTTCAGGATCAACAAGTGCAACTTCTTAAAGTGTAACTGTCCCATATTAGTGTTTTTTGGTAACATTTTAGGAGAGCATGCACCTTGTTTCTTCTTCGCCTGTCGTGCACTGACCATCGACTCTTCTGCAAGTAGGCACAACTTCTTCTGTTCTTCTTTTCTCTACAGCAAGACTCACTCAGAATGTGTCTCTGCTTTGTATCTCTGAAAGAAAAGAGACATATCTGCCAATTTATACTCTTGGTTTAGGGCCAGACAGCAGCGAAGATTGTCGACCCAATATTCCAGATCACTGTATGGACAAGAGACCACAGCAGACCAGGGCTCCCTTCACCTAAACCACATTAACTAATAACAAACAAAAAGATTGATGGATAGATTAATATTTGCTAACAGCATTTGGCGACACGTTCTCTCATCGAAACCCTGCATCACTTTTCTTTTCTGTGCCGCCGCCGCCCCCTCCTGAGTGACTCTAATGCGTCACATTCATCACATGCTTTAGCTTTTTAACTAATGCTCTGACCTTTAAGCCCCATTTGAGCCCTGCTAATAAAATGAACACTTTGAAGGTGGTGATGACATCCATTTACCTAAGTGACTCCTCCAGATAGAAGCCAAAGCCCTTTTTTTTTTTTTTCGGTAGACTGACAACTCGTTTGGAATATTTGTCTCTGACCACGAAAAGAATGGCGTGTAAATGTATAAATCCATTCGCATTGTCAAGGATCCAGGGAGAAAGTAAAAGGGGAGGAAAGACAAACAGCGAGAGAGAGAGAGAGAGACATATTGGTGTGACACACTATACCTCCACCGGTAATTGGTTTCCACCTCTACTCAGGTGCCTGGCAACGATCATGCTGTCCAGCCAGTCCAGATGAAAAGAGAAATGAAGCTCTAATTACAGTTAAAACCGGCAAGTTGGCAGGCAACAACAGACAAAGCATTTCCAGGGACACGAGTGGAGAGTGTTCACCTGGAAATGAAAGGATGGGATGAAATATTCTTTAATGATGCACTGATGATCACCAGATGGAGGCAAACTGTGATCTTTAAGTTCATGCTGAATTCGGTAATAAAGATGCACCTTTGAACACACTGCATGCATTAAACATCTGTGGACGGATTTCTTTTTTTAACCTACAACGAGATTAGTTGTAGAGTATCTCATCTTGCTTAAGTACCCCATGACATAGTGTGCCATGAAATAATAAACTGGAAAACAATTAAGCATCTAAACAACATTTCTTGCTTTGATTTCCACATTGGCATGCTAATGTATGCAGTTACACGGGGGTGATGGAGATAATCCCACCATGAAGACTCGGGGATTTGAATGTGTTAATGGCGCTGAGTGGATCCCTCACACGTCCCGCGCTCACAACAGCCCTGTGCCTGAACAAAAGGAGCTCAGAGAGCAGTTTCTTTTTTGTTTTATCGGCTTTCCCACATCTTGCGGACAGTAATGGGGCCGTGCACGGCTCTGAGGTCATTAGACAAAAAAAAAAACAACTTGGTCCCCCCACGTAATGAATACAAACCCTCATTGTTGTCAGGGAGTTCAGGCAGTAGTAAATAAATCAGCATAGGGAGAATGGGATGAGGCCACCTATTAGTTTGCATCCTTTTCAAACTTATCTGAAAGGTTTGGACAGACTGGAATGACGTGAAGACAGTCAGATGCATCCCAGCATCGTGTTTGGATGCCACAAGGAAAAAGATTGTCAGAGAAAGTTACTCCGAAAGTCCAACATGTACTCGTTCAGTGATTCTTTAGACATGATTGCAAACTTGTAAAACCCACATAAATGCTCATTGTTGCTACATCCACACACGCCTCTAAACTCCTTCATCATTTTGTTTCTCTACCAGCAAGAAATTTCTTGATATGCTCAGCCTAAGCAGCCTCTCTGCACAATTTCTCCCCCACTGTGCTTGTTCCACAAAAAAAGACACGTCGTCCCTACGGCCCACTGTGTCAGCATGTGTTCTGGACTGATCAGTTTGACATCCGAGTGAGTAACAATGTGTTTCTCACCAAACACCGTGTTAAGTACTGAATAACTTTTACAGTACGTTATTAGATCACTTCGGATGGTAACTTCGCTCCTTTGTGTTGTGGTTCTCACCCAACATACCAGCGGTCTGGGAGATAACAGAATTCAACTCAAAGGTACAACAACAGGACAGAAAGAAGTCTCTTGTTATTTTACAACTATCTGCAAACACTTCCCATTGGACCATCATTTCAAGGCCTTGGCAAACACCACTGCTGACAGTGACGCATCGGATTAGACTGAACCGAAGCCAAAATATTTAGCTTACTTTTTTCTCAAGGACGGGTAGAAGAAAAAAAAAAGCCTCCATGGATAAACGTAATCGCTTCCAATCTGGTTATTTCTTCATTTTAAATGTCCCTACACTGTAACTGCTACAAGGGAAATGTCATATTTACTGTGGGTTTTGTTAAAGCCGGGAAACTTCAGAGGAAAAAAAAAATCCAGCACTATTTTACGGTGTTTGCACTGCCAACTGTCAACCTGCCCAGCTGAGTTTCCAAATAGTGATGTGTTCAGAGCTGACAGACTGAAACTGCGGTGACGTGGGTTCAGGCAGCCAAGAACATACTATCACCACAAGGAGCAGATCAGATCACCATGGTTACTCAGTGTAATAAGGTCAGCGCATGACGCTGGATGTTACCCGTCTTAGCAGGGCTTCCATCAGCAATCAGTCGTTGCGAAATCTAGTTTTTGCACAAATAATGCTTCGGATTGCCGTCCAGTAGCGCACATAATAGGACACTGATTCCTTAATTATCTACTTGCATCTGACTAGTGTGCTCCTAATGAATTCTTAAGTAACACAGTGGGCAATAAATATTCTTACCGAAGCATGCGATGGTGATAGTTCTTTATTAGAGAGAACGCTCCTCTGCAGACACGTCTTTCTTTCCTAATGACAAAACAAACTATGGTGACTAAAAATAGTCCCATTCAGCAGTCCAGCTGCAGAAGGCGAAAGAGGAAAATCTCGACAATTACAGAGCAAAATTTATCTTGAAAGGGGAAATTAACTTTTCACACAGCATAAAAACTAACAATCCCGACAGCTGGTATAATAAAACTGAACTTTATTTTCCCACTAAGATGGCACAGTGACACGTTGATTGGTTTCACTATCTGCTGAAAACATGTACATAGAAATTAAACTGCAGTAGTTACAGCATGTCAATATGTGTTTCTCAGGTGTAATAAAACTTACACTACTTCCTCTTTCCAAAAGGCTTTCCACAGCATGAAAATATCTTTTTAAAAAGCCAATATTAAAGCGATACCTTTTCTGTTTTTTATAGCCGAGAACAGTAAATGAAGCTAAAACTCCACACTTTTTAATATTACCTGCATTTATGTACATTTATGTTCTCAGAAACTGTGAGGACTTGTGGCTGCAAAAATGGCATGACAGGCTTTCCCAGAAGTCAACGAGGACCAGGCTAGCAGGACTCAAGGGTTTACTGAGTGTGCTCCAGTTAAATCTGAGAGATTTGTGTAACACTTATAACTTGGCATAATTTCGACTGTATTTAACCGGACTGACTCACCCCACTCCTGTTTAATTATGCATTTCCTCGGACAGTAATCCCCTGAGAAATGCATGCGTGCCTGCAGGCCCCTTAGCGTAGAAGATTTAGACAATTCTCTGCCACAACCACCAGGTCAGTCGCACCAGAAACCAAAACTGAGCTTGTGATGGACTCAAAAGTCTGCGTCAAGGCAAAGTTAAAGAGCATTGTACTCGACACACTTCGAGGGATCGGTGGTGAAGTGTTTCTGGCAGATAGTCATTAGCCTCTTCAGTCCCTGTAGAGAGAAAAATAAAAATAAAGCGAGCAAAATTAGCTGCGAGTGAAACGTATTAAAAAGGGTCAGCTATAACCCACTTTATGAGTTCAAGTAGATTCACTTCTTAACCTGACTAGCATCCTTTGTTTTAGACTAATTCTAAATTCAAAAACTATGTTATATATCGATACACAATGCTTACAGCAGTTTAGGAACTACCATAGACTGTATAAAAGATGGACGTAGCAACCGGTCCTGAAAAATGAAGCCAAACCCGGAAGTGTCAAAAACCTGCAATATCACGAGGTCCGCTAGTCCTGGCTCCAAAAAGCCCTGGCTCCCATAGAAATGAATTGGAAAAGAAGTGATCACAGATCACGAAATACCGCATTCCTACAGCTCAGGATTTTTTTCTTATTAGTTTTCATAGTCAAATCCAGAGATCAGGTGGCCAATCTGAAAATAAATCAATACAGAATTTTTAAAAAATTGTCAACATTTTGCGGGGCAAGGGGCGTGGCTGGCTTGATTGACAGTCGGCAGCGACCATACAGACGAAGCGAGCAGAAGGCGGTAAATGTGGGTGGGCAGAGAGGGCCTGCCTCTCAATCCGTCTGACCAATCACTGCTCCTATGGTTCCGCCCCCGTCTGACGATTTTTGCGGCTCCAAAAATCCAAGATGTCAACCAGGAAGTAGCAAAACCCTGGCTTCATTTTCTCAGCGCAGAAACCAACGGGTGACGTCACGGTAGCTACGTCCATCTTTTATGCAGTCTATGGAACCTACACAGTTACAATCAAATCATTTAACAGTGTGGCGTATGTGAACATTTTTCTGAAGACTACATTTTAATGATGATTTGCCACTTAGCATGGGACAACGTCAACATCACCATCATCCTTCAACGGTTGCTAGGTTGCGAGTGATCCTATTAAATTTGACAAAACAAATCCCAAACCACCAAGCATCTAGATGTCACATGGGGTCTCACCTGAATGTACTTCCTCTGCGTCTCGTCATTGAGAACGTGGGCCACGTGTTTGGAGAAGATCTTTTCTCGTCCGGTACGGGCGTGGATACCCACCATCGTCACACCGATAGGCCAGGGAGCGTTGCCGATAGCCATCTGTAGATATGCGTCATTTGCCTGAAAAGAGCGTCCACTTTGTTAAAACACGCAATAACAATAATTTGTAGGAATAAAAAGCGATGCGTGATCTTAACATACCTTGACATATTCTCTCTCCAACATGAACTTAATGATGTCTGTGATCGACTCTTTGATGTCAGCTGGCAAACTCTGAAAAAGGTGACAGTAAAATAAGACAAATGTAATCCACGCCTCATGAACCGCACACTGTAGCTTGTTTTACTCTCCCCGCTACCTTCTTCCTGAGCTTCCTGAAGAGAGGCTTGAGGTACGACTCAGTCTGTGAGTGTGTGGCGCTGGCCAGCTTCCCCTGAACGCTGCGCTTCACGTGGTCTTCTCGGCTGTTCAGATCTTTGGCCCAAACACCGAGAAGAAACTGGAATCAAAGAGGAAATATGGCTTTTGAGAAAAGGTTTCCGACAACTACATTAGTGGCCCACAGTGGACAGATTATTTGTTTTGGACAGGTCGTGCGAAAACACATCACCATAACATCATAAAGAATTCATCTAAGTAATAATCCATTTAACAAAAAACAATTCAACAACATAAATAAGTGAAGACAAACAACATGACCAGCAACTACAGTAAGTGGTGTAAACATTTTCAATCCAACAGCTCCCTCTAGATCAAAGGCACGGCATGATTTTCTTTCCTTACACTCAAAAATTTGTCGATAACATCCTGGTCTCCATCGTCATCACCTGTACCCAGCGTCTTTCCAAGAGCCTACAGGACAATTTCAATATTAAGAGACAAAATACACAACATTAACTGACAGACTCCCCAAAAAAAAGAATATTTAACAGCAACAGTTCATCAAATTTTTTAAATTACTGTCTCGCAAGAAACGTGTCTGAAGTTTGATCAGATTTAATCATTTCCATATTAACCGGAGAACACTTCTCCCATCCCAACACTACACTGTGCAGCGTACCTCAAGTTCTTCTATGGTGGTGTTTTCTTCGTGCACTTTCAGATCATGCTGTGTGTCCACTTCCCCTGGCTCTGTTCCTCCAACGATCTCGTTCAGGTACTGCTGGTCGATCTTGTCCATGGCTGCCTTCAGGTCATTCCTCAAACCCTAGACACAGACACAGCAGCACATATGGCCGAAATCTAAGTGACACTCAGCAGAAAAAAAATGACTTTTAGCCCGAGAAATGCCACAGAACAAATGGAAACACCAAGCTTACATTATTAGAGGGCCTATTAACAGAAAGGTTCTAAAAGTAGTCACTGTCCATTAGCTACAGCACGCTAGCAGAGTTAGCTTTGAGAGCTGGACAGAAACCCAGAGTGCATAAAGATGGATGAACGCTCTGTGATATTTACTGATGAGCGGTTTTAAAAGCTCAACGTCGTGCTCTGACCATTCTGGCGGTACCAAACCCTCGTTAACTTCCGGCTATTTCCTGAATCAGCTAAGAGGCGGAGCGTAAGTGGAGATGAGGCAGGCCATGCAAACCTCTCAGGGCCATAGGCTGGCCTATGATGACACCGACCTAAAGTTAGCTGTGGAATTTGTCTTTATTGTATTTGGATTATATATTTTATTGTGGGCTGCAAGGTGGCTCGGTGGTTAGCATTGTTGCCTCGCAGCAAGAAGGTCACCGGTTCGCGTCTCGGTGAGGACACCCGGGATCTTTCTGCGTGGAGTTTGCATGTTCTCCCCGTGCAGTGTGGGTTCTCTCCGGGTTCTCCCGCTTCCTCGCACACAGTCCAAAAACATGTTGAGGTTAATTGGTGATTCTAAATTGTCCGTAGGTGTGAATGTGAGTGTGCTTGGTTGTCTGTCTCTAAGTGTAGCCCTGTGATAGACTGGTTACCTGTCCAGGGTGTCCTCTGCCTTCACCCTGAGTCAGCCCCCCATGACCCTAGTGAGGATTAAGCGGTGTAGAAATAATGGATGGATATTTTATTGTATTCATTGTATGTATTTATCACAGAAGTCTAGAAGGATGCCATCGCTTTCATTGTCAGCTTCAAGTGGCCAATCATGGCAGTTTTTAGTTCTCCCCCTTTGGCTTCATTTTGTAGCCCTGAACCACTTGTGCACAACCTGTGCTGGTTGTATTAAGCATGTATGTTTTTTTTGTTGTTTTTTTTTTTAAACCACACGTTACTTTGGTTTTTCCTTTACAGCCAGAATGTGCGACCCCCTACAATCATGCTGTCTGGGTATATCAATCAGTTTTACCAGCAGCAAAATCAGCAAAGGTTTTAGTCTAAATGTAGACATAAAGAGAGAAAGGGTACATTTGAGAAAGCTTTGAAATGTAAAATTGCATTGATGGCTTTAATGGTAAAATATAAAGATGCTGCACTTTCCTCATGAATTTTTTTTCTTTTAAACATTTTCTAAAATTGTATACGTGATAGTTTAGCTCCAAGTCTTTTCATTTTGACAGTTTACAGCCTTCTAGTGCCTCAACTGTTAATAAAATGTGGACAGTTAGGCATTTTTGATTTATTTTAGTTTTAGGGGGAAAAAGTCAAACTTATTTGTTTTTTTCTGCTTTACTGAAAACATACCAAACTCCAAAACCGAGGTTCATACAGAACTGTGAATCGTGTGACGAGGTGAGTTGAGGGCCCAGAGTGAGTTTCTTTCTAAATCTGACAACTGGATGTCGAGTTCAACCTCCACAAACACTCGATCATACCTTGTTTACTTCTGGGGTCAGAATCTCAATTTTCCTGAGTCTCTGGAAGGCGTCATAATCAGACTCTCCAAACAACCGGATCGGTTCCCCCCGCTCCCTAAGCCGTCGAATAACCTACACAAACAGAGCGAGACAAAATACATATTTATAATGCAATATGGGGAAACTAAATTATTCAGAGGGAGGAGCTGCTGCTATACATGGACTCACCTCCTGCCGCGACAATGTCATCGGCAACTTCTCCTCCGTCAGTTCCAGCTCTAACACTGGATTCGCTGAAGTGGATGGTTCGTCTTCCTCTGCCTTGTCAATCTTCAGGGCAACATAGAGGGAACAAAAATTTGCTGACGTTACTGGAGGAAGGTTGGTGGTAATGTGGAGGTTCAGAGTTTGATCATGTCAACCCTGCTCTTTCTGAGCCAAGGCAAATAAAACTAACACAACTGAAATCCGTGAAAAGCATCGGCACTGTCTTCATGAGATAAGACCTTAAGACTGAAAAGGATGTGTCACTGAAGTGAATTACATCGCACGCATTCACATCCCTATCAAACCTGCAGCTCTTCTAGAAAGGCAAGTAGTAATAACTTACCGATAATGAAAAATGTAGCAAATATTACTTACATCACAAAACTTTAATTTAGTGGAATTTACACACTGGCTGCAGCACATAAAGTCTAATCCCAGGTTCAACAAATTCAGTGGGTTTTTTTTGCAACAAGAAAACTTAAAATATAGTACCAGAACATGCTTTCGTGGGCACATGCATCCCGGCACTCTTAGATTGTGGTTTAAGAAGCACAATCTAAAAGAACAATCAGGAAATGGCAACAAAAAGCCTTCCAAACAAACAATGGCTCTTGCTCAAATAAACAATGTAGAACTACACAAAGAGAATAGCTGGAGAAGTTTCATATTTTAAGCTTTGAACAGAAATACAATCTCTCATAGAGCGACTGTTAGAAGGCGGTGCAAACTAGTGACACAAAACCAGGGAACACTTAAAAGTTAATTCAAATAATTAAAGCTTCTGTCACAAATTATTTGCAAAATAAGAAGCGCAGCTTGATAACGAAAAAGATTTTTTTTTTATTTCAGTTCAGTATCCCATGCTGAAATCCACACCGCAGCTGTGTCCCACTTTGACTTTGTGGCTTCCTTTCCTTGTTTCCTTGCTTGAAAGGTTTTACTGGCGACACACTCTGACACACACAAAAAAAGTCTAATTTTCAAAATGACATTTAACAGACTAAATTTATCAAGCGGTGACATTTTAGCATTCGTACATAAAATGATTACATGTTTGCTTACTAACTGAGCTGAATTTATCGAAGCTCGTTGTACCAAAACATCCAGTCCTCGTGGGGTCATTTGTAACAAACCCCACTGGAACATGGCCTCCACAGTGTTAACTCCTGCTTTCATCCTCACAGGCTTCAGTAAGGGAACTTTCAGAAAGGATGCCAAGGAAGTGGAAGCTGTTGGGACACAGTGTGTTTTTATCCTTTTTATCATGCATCCTGTTTGCTGCTTTCACTGTGCAATCCCATACCTGGCTCTCAGGAGTCTCTCTCTGAACCTACAGATGCAGGCAGCAGAGGCAGGTTGGGGAAAAACAGTACAGTAAACACAGATACAGACACTAACACCTGAGCATCAATGCCTGACCTTATTTTTGGTTTCTGAGCAAAAAAAAGTTTAACTACACATTTTTTTTGGAGAGTCATACGAAATACAAGACAAAAGTGAAGTGAAGAAAGGCAGTGCTTTAGATATGTTGAGGTGTGTTAGAGGAAGAGACAGAGAGTGATGCTGACATCAACCTTGTATCCACATCTTCTGAAATAATCTTCTTGTTCCTTTCGTGCAAGATCTGCCCTTTTAAAGAACCTTTTGGAGTCCTGGAAAAAGGAAGATAATGAGCTTGTTTAGCACTTTGAATCAAACTTTATGTACATTACAGTGACAAGATCATACTAGTGGTGCAGCCAGGAGCGACATGACACACTCATAATAAAGACGCCATATGCAGATTCTTTCTTTTACAACCACATTGTATCTTCAGAACAAAACAGATTCAGTAATTGATTTAACAAACTCCTCCATTTAGCTACACACTCCTTATTGTATTTGGTAAACTGAGCTAAAACCAATACAGTAGAACACTTAAAATCTGCAATAAATAATACCTTTGTGAATGTTCTGTTCGGTTTTTGTTGACAAGTTTTAACTTTATGGTCATCTTAGAGGCTGCACTTTGTGTTGCTGATCTGCTGAACTGCACAGCACTACAAAAGAGATTCTACTGATCACACAACCACCACCCCTTTAAAGCTAGCTATATGTTAGATATGTTAACCCCGTATATCCCCAAACGCAGCCATAGATCCTCGGGTGGTCGTTCCAAAGTCGAGGCTCAAATCCAAAGGATGTGAGGGCCCCTCGGCTTTGGAACGACCCACCTGAGGAAATAAGGCTTGCAGATTCAGTATCTTCTTTTAAAACCCACTTTTACAGACTCGCTTTTGAGTGATGTTCTCTTTTAGATTTTCACCCGTTTCTTTTCCCTTTTTATATCCATACTGCCTGCTGCCCTTCTCTCTCTTCTCTTTCTTAATCTACTTTTATCATACTTTTATCTTCAGCTTTTATCTTAATTCCCCTCTGTGATGTCGTCTTTTTAATCAGCTTTACTGGTACACATTCCAATAGTGACCCAGCCTGTTCTTTTCCATTTTTATTGTGTGTATTTTTACATTTTGAGTGTTTGCCTACATGTTGTTTACCTTGTCTCTGTGTTGTAAAGCACTTTGTGAACTCTGTTCTTAAAAAATGCTTTACAAATAAAGTTAATTTATATTTATTACACGTGTTTCAACTATTTACACGACCCTTACTGATATGACTGGCATGGCGTAAATATTAGAATCAGCAGTCAGTTGAATGCAGTCCAGTTCAGCAGCATCAGGTACTACATCTTCCTAAATCACCACACTGTTGAATCAACATTTCTCTGAGACATTTACAACAAACTTTGACCATTTTAACTTTATGAAGACATAATAATTGCAGGACTTCCTGCATTAGCCTACATTATTTTTAACTGAGTGTGCCTAACAAACCATCATTTGAGTGCATGTAACATCACAGTGCATGTGAGCACCATACCAACTCAAATGATAAAGGAAATTCTTCCAAAAGAAATCTGATTTTGAGGTGTCATGACCTGAAGTAAAAAACCACTGATCACTCCTGCTGCACTGACAGACATCACTCCAAGCATGCAATCAGTCAAGCACACTAAATGAAGCTTAAAATTAAAAATTTCAATACATGTCAAATGCATACTTTGTTCCTGCACAGCCCATCTGTTGTTATAGTTAAACAGTTTTACTAATTCAGCATGAATATCAAGGTGAGCATCAGGATTTCCGTCTACAGTGTAACGCTCATGCTACTAGCTAACATTTGCTAAATCCAACAGCTACAAGTTGATGCTTCACCGACTAAACTTAGTTTTACCTTCTATTTTACGATTTGTTCAGTCCTGTATGGATACATTTATCAATACTAATAAATAAACATCATTCTGGAAAGGCAGTGTTGACTGATATAGCAATAAAAACGAGCTAACTAGCACCACGGCTAAGCTAACAGCTAACAAAAACAAGCAGCTCCTTCAGAAACTTACGTCCACGAGCTGCTTTTCTTCGAGCAGTTTTCTCTTCCGCGCGATTTCAGCTTTAAGTATGTCCATTTTAGAGCAGTATTATGGGATGTTCTTCCTTTACTTTTAACCACACATGTAAGTAAGACTGTGGCCACAATGCTAACACATCACCTTAACAGACCGGGGCACGGATTTCAGTATAAGAGTCCTCTGACTTTGTTAACTGTTTCAAAATAAAAGCGTGAAAAACTAAACATAACTCTGGGCTACTGACTCTGTCGGTGTTATTTTAGTAGAGATTTTTAATAGATATAAACACAAAGATCTGACACTGTCTTTAGGAGCCTTACAAAACAACAAGAAAAAGTGTTGTGCAGTTTTTTTTTTAAGTTTTAGTCACTATTAGACATTTAAGAATCTCATAAATTAAAATTTTATGTGTCAAACAAGTTTCACATCAAAAGCAAACGAGTAACTAGGCTGCTAAAAAGCAAACTGATGGCTATAATTACAAAAAATGTTCTCCTCCATGTCCACAACAATTTTAAAAAATGCTATCCCAGGGTTATATGATAAACTTTTTCACAAAATTACACGATTTAAATACAGATTTAAATACACATCTAAATCATAAAAGTCTTCTGATTGCAGCAAGGCCTACAAGTTTCTCCTCTAGTCACTGTAATGAGACACTCTGCAGGTTTTAAATATAAATATCCCAGCTGTTTTTAGTACATGTATGAATTCAATACTTCAGAATTAAATGGGAAAATTCAAGTCAAGAAAGAGCTTTTATTGTTGGATCTGGTTTATTAAAAAATCACACAGATTCCCTGCAAGCCAAAGCAGATCTCTTCATGGAGCACTATCTATCCATCAACCTGAGCTTTATACAGCTTTGATTTACTACAACCTGACTGTAATTTTCACAGTTTATTGCACATCGTCCTCATATCTTTCTGCAAGGTGGCACGCTTTAGATTTAACAGGTGATGCTGAAGGATCATATCTGATCATTCTCTTCCTCCAAGAAGAGGGGAAAGTTGTGATTTCACCTTTTGTATATCTCCAAAGCCCAGTTTTTGTCTTGAGAATGATAGAAATGATGGGAAAAGATATTCAGCTGCCCATGAGTGACTCAGTACCACCTCCTGTTTTCTACCAGTGACTGTAGATTGTGTGAGGTCACAACTAAAAGGGCAAAACACCACATAGATGTCCCTAAAAACACACATATACAAGCTGAGTTTTTACCAAAATGAGATGCAACGTTTAATTGCACTGATAAGAATTTGAGAAACTAGGAGGAGGAAAAAAAAAAAGTTCCTGTTTGCTGCCTCAGTTCTGCTCTCATTACAGCTTTTGTTCAAACACCAGTTCATTGTCTGGACACTAGTGGCAAATGTCTGACTCGACCTTTTAGATGAGAACATACCATCAGGTGGCGCAAAGGGATATGTGACGAATTTTTAATATTAAAGTCATTAATTTATTTACATGGCGAAAGGGAAGAACCAGCATCATGTTGGGAAGGAGATCAGATCGTACAACAGCGTTTATCAGCTCCTTTTTTAGGCTCAACGCGGTGAAAAAATCCGCCGATGACAGGATATCTGTAGCGCAGCCTGAGGAGAAATTTAACTGATTAATGAGGCAGACGGACAAGCGATTGTGCTGAGTCTATCCTCATCTCTCGTCTTTCTCAAGAGCGACATATCGACCGCACGACTTGCTGAATTATTTTCCCCCCCTCGCGAAGATGGAGTTTGGGGAAAGGAAGAGGAGAAGGAAGTCGCAGAGCTATAAACTGGTCACGGATGAAGGTAGGCTGCTGGATGAATGCAAGACCTTGCAAGACGCGCGTCTGTGTCTGGGTGTTTGTCTGGCGCTGTGTGCCAGCGCAGGCGACTCTGTAAACAAAAGCGATGGCCACGACAAAGCCCAGTCTGTGGCTCGGTTATACCCAACAGACAACTCTAATGATTCAAGTCTTACATGTGAGAGAAAAAAAAAAAAAAAACATTCCTGGATCTCAACCTCAACGTGGCTCATTCCGGTTTGATTTGTAGGAAAGAGAGCAAATAATCCCAAATGTGAAAACATGTTGCGCATTCTTGACATGTACCACGCAGCTGAAAGTGTTCACTTTTTTTTTTTTTTTTGCTGGAAGCTCGGAGCTCCAGACCACCTCTCCTGACTACACTACTTAATACCACCTACAGGTGGTGGTTTCTGCATGGGATGGGGGGGTGTCTGCTTTGGTTGACATCACAGCCCATCAGCCTGCACAAGCTCCAACATGACAAGGCAGAAGGCTGCAACACTGTTCTGCAACACCTGTCACACACATGCAGGGGGTTTGTTTCAGGCTGCACTTCACACCACCACCTCTCTGTCACTCTTGCAGATTTCGACCCTTCATATATGATGAACTCCAGCTGCAAAGATGCCAATGGCGTCCCCAAAGATGCTGCCGTGCCTGATGGTATGAGCCATTTTGATAATTAATAATATATCGTGGCAGATATCTCTAATTATGCCCCCCACCCATTTTTCTGTCTCCCTCTCTCTTAATGCAGTTTGGCTGGGGGATGAGGGCATGGAGATCAAAAGGCAAATCACAGGGATGATGAGGCTTCTGAGTGATAAAACCGGCAGGGTGTATCAGCGTGTTGGAGCGGAGCAGGACGGATTAACAAAGGAGCCCCAGGACAGACATCAGAACTGGGCGCATCAGCCCGGACTTTTATCTCTGGCGTCAGAGGACCACCAGAGCAACAGCTGGAACTCTGCGGGGGACCCGGGGCCCTCACCTTCATCCATATCCACCTCCGTCCCCAACGGTCCAGGCTGCGGACAGTACAGCACTCGCTCCAGAGCCCTCAGGATCCTCAACAACACAAAGGATTTAATTAAAGTGAATGAAGCTAATGGTAGGGAGACAGTGCATGTGTGAGGAGAGGTAACCAAAGTTAAATCTTGTTACCCAACATTAAGATGATTGTCATTTGTGAAGCAGACATTTAAAGATGTTGGCAAGTTTATCCATGCACACGTATGCAGTTTTGCTGTCAGAGGTACCGTATGAAAGCACGTGTGTGAGCATCCGAGTGAATGATCACTAACAAACGCATCACTGATTTTCCAGCAGACGTGGTCCCCCCCGCAGTGCCAGAACCCCCCTGCTGCATGTGTAACTGTAAGGGCACCCTGCAGGCTATTTTGCAGGAGCTACGTGCCATGAGGAGGCTCATGCAGACTCAAAAAGGTCAGCAGATGAACACGAACACACACCGCGAGGGTGAGTAACGGAAATAAAAGAAAAAAAAAATCCAATGCATTTGTGTCTCTTTTGAAGCATCCTTGGAAAGGCAGGAACAGACAGCATCGCCATGCCAACCTCGTCTTGGTCCAGGTCCCACCCCTCGCCGGAGGCCCCGAAAGAGGAGGCCGATCTATAAGGTGGCTCCGCTTACTGTAACAAGCACTCGAAGAGCTGCCCTGAGCCCTCTGGAGGCGTCGCCGCTTAAAGCCGCACCTGCAGAGACCGGAAAGAGGGAGGAATGCGAGAAAGACTCATCCACACCCAACACTCATCCCGTCTCCTCTGATGTTTCTGTGCTGCCACCTCAGACTGATCCAGTCAACGACACGCACACTCCTCTGCTGAAGCAACTAAAGGAGCCTCAAGCGTTAGAGGTAACCTGCATGCTGGTGCTTTACTGTAGCTTTATTTATGATTCTATCCCACTGCACTCTCTCCCTCATGAATTTTAACTTAATTTTCTGATGAATTACTGCACATTTACACTCTATAATATCAAGTGACTTGCTGCGTCGCTACGAGAAAGTTCTGTGCAACCATCCGCATGACTTGTTTTACAATGAAATCTTGAGTTAAGGCTCGTGCAGATGGCAGTGACTCATGTACAGCAGTTTGTGCGTTCTCTCTCTCTCTCTTTTTCCTTCTAAAGACTGAATTTATCTCAGGTTTCAATCGATCATTTTCCCATAATCCTTCATTACGTGTCGTTCGACTTCCTTCACAGTCTGAGGTGCGTCTCGCGGAGGATTATGATGTGTTTATCTCAAAGGCACAGCTGGACTCCATTCTGGTCAACTATACGCGCTCTGGCAGCCTGCTGTTCCGGAAACTGGTAATGATTAAGAGAAAATTCAGTGTCCCTTTGATTATGTTTAATGCTGCAGTTATGTGACCAGGTGTAAAAATAGACACCTATCATTAAAACTAAGTTCACTACATTGTCAGCAAAGTTTTAATATAGAACTGGTCAGGAACTGTGCCGTGTGTTCAGGTGTGTGCCTTCTTTGATGATGCCACTCTGGCCAACTCCTTGCCGAACGGTAAGAGGAAGAGGGGCCTCAATGATAACCGTAAGGGCCTGGACCAGAACATCGTGGGAGCCATTAAAGGTAGGGGAGGGAAAGATGGAAACGCTTTGGGTAGCAGATTACAAAAATACAGACTGAAACTCGAGCATGATCGTGTGACTTGTGGCCAGTGTTTACAGAGAAATACTGCACTGAGAACAGAATAGAGAAGCTGCCTGGACCACGAGACTGGGTGCAGATCCTTCAAGATCAGATCAAACTCGCAAGGAGGAGGGTGAAAAGAGGTAGTTTTTTGTTTCTCTGAAATAAATATATGTTTATTTTGCTTGTATTTTATGTAATATTAACTTTCTAGGGGCTGCAAAGTGGCTCGGTGGTTAGCACTGTTGCCTTGCAGGTAGAAGGTCACTGGTTTGCGTCCCAGTGAGGACATCCGGGATCTTTCTGAGTGGAGTTTGTATGTTCTCCCCGTGCAGCGTGGGTTCTCTCCGGGTTCTCCAGCTTCCTCCCACACAGTCCAAAAACATGTTGAGGTTAATTGTCTAAATTGTCCGTAGGTGTGAATGTGAGTGTGCTTGGTTGTCTGTCTCTAAGTGTAGCCCTGTGATAGACTGGTGACCTGTCCAGGGTGTCCCCTGCCTTCATAGGCTCCAGCCCCCCACGACCCTCGTGAGGATTAAGCGGTGTATAGATAATGGATGGATGGGAGTTTCTATTTGCCCGATATTGGCATAAAAATGTAAAATCTGTCAATATCGCTATCGGGTTTTTTTTGTGCCTATAATGAAAACCAATAAAAATAATTTACCGGCACGCAAAAGATGACGACAGGAGATATGTGATGTTACCTAAAATTTGTTAAATAGAATAAATTAGAATTAGAATAAAACTTTATTGATCCCTTCAGTGCAAGCCTCAGAGAAATTACTAAATTGCTATATATGGGCTATATATACAGTGATCTGTCTCATTCTGAAAAGCCAGTTTTTAAAAAACCAACATGGCTCAGTTCAAATTTTTTTCTTAAAACAGAACATATATATAGCTCATATATATCGATATCGGTTGATATCGGTATCGAAAATTGAGAGTTGGACAATATCGGCATATTGGATATTGGCAAAAAAAAATATCAGACATCCCTAGTTTCTTTTTATTTTTTTGTAAGTAGAAAGCTTTCTGTGAATCTTTCTGGTAAACCTTGTTCTTCTTCTGGCTCCTTAGATGCCGCAGAAGCAGAAGAAGTCTCAAATGGACCGTCCACAAGTATTAACTCTCATAATGAAATTTTCACACATATGGACACATGGACACACACACACACACACACACACACACACACTGTCCAGGACACTGGTTCAGTCGTCTGCCTTTCTTGTCTTCTATCTGCACCTTTCCCCTAACATCAGCACTCCATCTTATAACATCTTTCCATCAGCCCCCCTCTGAGCGCAGAATGGCTTTACCTCTCTCCGCTTCACTGTCACAACACACACACACACACACACACACATAGACCGGTGTTGCTGGCTCGCTCATTGGCTCATAGGTCTTTGTCATGCTGTCACAGTGACATTTGACATTTTCACGCAGCTTCCCAAAATGTCAGCTAATTATCTTCACGCCATGCACCATATCCCCTCCTTCACCTCTATATTTCACCCTGGCTGTCACAATAGTATTTCTCTTTCTGCAGCACATGCTCACGCAAATTCATACAGGCTTTTTTTTTTTGTTTTTTTGGTAATGATGTGTAACGTTTTAACAACATTTTCTTGCTGCCTTTATAGGTTGTAATTTTAACAAGCCTGCGAGCGTGGAGCGGACAGTGGTGAACATCAGCGGTTGATTCAACGGCTACCACGGTGCAGCACATTCGTTGTCCTCATTATTTTCTCAAACTTGATGCATTTTGACACTTCTTTCCTTTGCAGCTATTAACTGCTATGTGTAATGGATGTAAAGGGAAATAACAACAGGACCAAATGAATAAGAAGCCTAATGATATCCTCACTGTCTCTACTGCACACACACACATATGCCTGTATATTTGTGGTCCTTACAACTTTAAAACGGAGACACGTTAAACCACTGGTATCTGAGAGAACATAAAACTATACAGTGGTTCAAAAAAAAAAGAAAGAAGTGGCTTAAAGTTTACATTATAGGCAAGAATCCTTGTCTAGTTTTCATGTCAAGAGGGGTCACAGGTGTCAGATGAGACAAAGTACTGTAACAATACGACATTCAGATATTTTGCAGAAACGACATTTTACAGGAAGTTTTCCATTGTGGATTGTGCCTTTTAAGTAACCAGTACTTCAGTGGGTGTAATGTCCAGTGCAGCATCCACCTTATTTTTAAACATTACATCAAAAACTAAAGATATATGATGTATTGTTAGCGAATTTTGCAAATTAAAAAAAATAGGTTCATAGGCTACAACTGGCTAAAAATATAAAGTATTATATGAATAATGTTTTTTTTTTTTATTATTAGAATCTTTAGGCTATACATAGCAATGCTATTGTTGTTAATATTGTGATGAAATTAGGTATTTTTCTTTTACCTTTGCTCACTGTGCATATGAAACTGTTAGCTGTCTCCACCATTAAATGAGTTTCTTGAGGTTTGTGTGTTTGTGTTCTTGTATATGTCAGGTAGCATAGAAAACAAATGAGACAAATATGGGCAACATGGTGATGGATTTCTATCTGAAATATGCTTGTGGCTCAAATAACAACAAATATTCTAATGTAACACAGCAGGGTAGCAAGATATTGTTTCAAGTTGACCATAATTGGCTGAGTTGGAAAAATGCTCAAAGAATGATTCAGAAAATACCAAGTGCAAAAGTGACGTGTTTACAAGCTTTGTTTGACAGCAATTAAGAAACTCTGCTCTTCAGAGGGAGTCTCATTATTTCAAATTGGAAAAATTTCAAAACCTCAACAATGACTTAGATGGATTTGGGGAAGATTTAACAAAAAAAATAAAGAATCAGGAGGTGCTCACTGCAGTGTGAGGAAGGAAATGAGTTGATGCTTGAAATACTGGCAAGTCAGGTAATGATGTATTGATTAGTGAGAGGAAGAATATAAATTGTCACTTCAAAATATTGGCATAATTCTTTTGCATTTTTACATATATTACAAGTGAAATAGTTTCAATAAAATGTACAATATGTCTAAAATATATGGAAACTGCCAACTACATATTAACAGAATACTGTCGCAACTTTACTATTTTATGATTTTGTTTAAGCTTTGAGGGGAAAAAAAGCTAAAAATTATCTTTCTGATTTTGACTGTACAAGCTTTAATCCTATTGAGGACTTTTGGGGATTTTTGGACCATTTAGTTTAGATGGAAGGTATTATTTTTTTTATTTTTGCAGATTTTTTTTAAATATAAAAAGAGGCACACTTGTCATGCATTGGAACCAAAAATACATCAACTTATCAGAAAATTATTCAACATGGTATAAAGGTTTATAATAAACACCAACAAATATTTTGCACATATTCTTTCTTGGGGTCCAATGAAAGACCTTCTACGTATGTCAACATGAACAGGGTTAAATACAAAGTCATGTCTGCCTTGCCATTGCACATTATGAGAAGTAAGGTTCCTTTAATGCAGTTTCAAAGAAGGAACAAGAAGCAATTTCTGGGTGTGCAAAATTTGTAATCATAAAGCCTCCTAGTATGACTTTAACTACAACTTAGAACAGCTTTAAGTAATTACAGTCTCTCTTTCTGCTGCTAGATCAGCGTAAAAGGCATCAAATCATCAATTACCTCTATTTTATAATTATTAATAAAAGATAAGCTCAAAGATGAGTGTCTGTAAGCGTCAGGCTTTGCTGAGCAGCTTCACTTACATCCAGGTGCTGTGAAGTTGTTGTGGGTTCAGTTGGAGGGAAAACAGTAAATTAAAGGTACACTCCATTGTAGAGATTTTGTTGCCAGACTTCGCAGCTCATTAAAGGGGATGTCGAAGCCGCCACTGTGCAGGCGGAGGACCCTTTGCGATCTGGCGAGTTTCCTCTTCGCATTATAAATCAGACACTGTTTTAAAAAGACGAAACGAGATCGGATACACATGTTAATTCAAATTTACTCAATAATATGTGATAGCTCGGATTTTACGTGGCCTATTTCGAAGTTTAAAGACAAAT
Source organism: Stegastes partitus (assembly GCF_000690725.1). Classification (NCBI taxonomy): domain Eukaryota; kingdom Metazoa; phylum Chordata; class Actinopteri; family Pomacentridae; genus Stegastes; species Stegastes partitus. The sequence goes on along the minus strand of NW_007578504.1, from coordinate 6,510 downwards.
ACGTGTGATTTTTCATCAGGCGTTCTCGGAGGACACCCGATTCTAGCCCCAATGCATTGTGGTGCCTTCCCCGCTCTTGTGTCGGGATCCACCGCTAACGTGAAGCTGGTAAGGATAAACTGGTCAGAGCAATTAAAGGGGAAATGTTGCAAGAATATAACTCCGCTTTGGTCCTAAAATCGCATCTAGGGCAATTGTAAACACTTCTATTGCACCGTATCATCACAGACTTTGCACAAGTAGCGCGTTTAGCCTTTTCTTATTGATACTAACTGTGATGTTGCACACATCGCATGGCGAGGGACAGGAAAGGGTTAATTTTTTCCGCCGCCGACATTTTTGTTCGGCGCTCTACGGCAACTTTTTAACTTACATGTGCAACGAGCTGACGCCGTGAATCACCACCGTGTGTCACATTTAGCTCTCAGTGTGCACCGTGCGTGTGTTTTAAACGCGCTGCCGGCCGCACACGGGGACGCTGCGGGCTCTTTGTTGCACGGGGCTGCTTATGCTCATCCCCTCATGCATGGATCGGCGTTTGCTAGCAAGAGCTAGCGCCCAAACCGAAAACTGCATTTTCAGCAAAACAAACAGACGTGGAAGGGGGTAGCTGTCACTTTCTGCATATATGTGTCCAAGCAGAGCTCCCAGCAGTGTATTATGCGGTGCACATGAGATAAAACAGATGTTTACCTCTGCTCATCACTCATATTGTTAGCCAGTGCCTAGGGGTTGAATGAACTTGGAATCGTTTTCTGTCTTGAACACTCCCCCAGTGGCCCCTTCAGCAACGTATAGTAGTTAAAACAACACACCGGGATTATAAGCACAGGTGTTGTTGTGATCTTAAGACACTGCAGGCTTTGCCAAATCCGGAAATGGTTAGATTTGAATGTAATAGTGCACAGTTTTCAAGTTATAACTAAGTTCAGTGTGGGACACTGTGCTTAGAGGCAAAGTCAGACCATCCCACTTTCTTTCTGTGCAACATGAATCTAACAGTGTGGCTGCAGGATGGGCAGACCTGTGGTTGTCAGACTGTGTGCATTGGAATTAGTCTGATTTATGATGATTTACAGTTATAATCACATGTGAAGGTGCGCCTTGTGATACCAATATTTGGCAACACTGAGCTAGACCGGGGTTTCCAGCTAGAGTTTTACTGTACAGCTTAGCAGGCTCGTTGTAATTGTTGGTAATTACTTAATTTATTAGTAATATGGGGGACTGACCCTTTAAGTAGGGCTGTAAAGTGGATCAGTGGCTAGCACTGTTGCCTCACAGCAAGAAGGTCGCCGGTTCGTGTCCCGGTGAGGACACCCAGGATCCTTCTGCGTGGAGTTTGCATGTTCTCCCCGTGCAGTGTGGGTTCTCTTCGGGTTCTCCAGCTTCCTCCCACAAGGTCCAAAAAAATGTTGAGGTTAATTTGTGATTCTAAATTGTCTGTAGGTGTGAATGTGAGTGTGCTTGGTTGTCTGTCTCGAATTAAGCGGTGTATAGATGATGGATGGATGGACCCTTTAAGTAGCTCAGGAAAAGAGATGCAGGTGATGTTGCAAAACCCAATGCCTCAAATACATAATTTTAATAATCCAGATCTACAAACTTCATTTGATAAACAAAACACTGAGCGATGTTTTCTACTCACTAACTTCACTGAAGCTGTATAAAATATGACCTTCCTTCCTTCAAAGTTTGCATTGTAGATGTCAGTGTTGTCTTAAATGTCTATTCTTGTCTCTGAATGTGTTTTTATAGTTTTCTTTCAGGTCCTGTCAACTTTTCTCTGTCTTTTGTTTGTTTTGTTTTTTTCATCTGGTTGTATTATTTATTTCAGCTTAGATTGTGCTTGTCTTCCTGCGTCCCTCTTTAGTGTTCATTTGTTATCTTGGCTTTTGTGTGTGTTTATTTATTAGAGGTTAGTAATATAGAAAGATTTCTCCACGGCCTTGCAATTTCTGCAATGAGCAGTTATGAGATTTGACTGTTGTTTCAGCAAAAAAAAAAAAGGAAACAAAAAAAACTACTGAGATCCAGATTCATTCATAAAACTCTGAGACTTATAGTCTTGTCCTAACACCGCCTCTGATTATACGTAACCACAACTTGTCTGGTTTCTCTGTCAAGTGTTTCCTGAGTTGTCCTTGTCCCAGATCATTCATTTAATAACCAGATGAAACTCATAATATGTTTAAATCAGTAGCAGTGAGTGTAACAGAAACAGGTTATAGAGAAACTTGAATGTGGGGTTTTTCATTTTCAAATATTATTCATTGTTGTGCATTTCAAACTAATGCAGTCCCCACCTTACAATACATAAATAGATCTATATATATTTTTTCTTATCAAACTGACGTAATTTTTTAAAAATTCCTAAAAATGAAAAGAGCATTGATTTAGTTTTATACTTTATTGTTTACATGCATAATTCTGAATCATCTAATGCATTCTAATACATCAGACCTGCACCTGATGTGTTGTTTAACTTAATGTTGAGACCATGTCAGAGTTGTGGATTTAATTCCAGTCATGTTCGTAGCCGTAGCTTCGGGGATAGCTTTGCTCTGATTGGCCTGTACCTGGTATTATGTCAACAAAACTTTGTGACTCATTCGTACATGTTGATTAGTCTATGTAGGTATTTCTGTGGCATGAGCTGAGATCATTGGTCTGTTAATTAGATTAGAAACAGAAAATTTATCCTCAAATGTTCTGCGGATGGATTCACTGTTTAAATCATTCTGTTTACAGCTTCTCATTTGTGAGGATGTCAGTTGGTCAAAACAAGGAACACTTAAAGGTGAATCAATGGATTAACAAAGAATGTTTATGGTTGGCAGATTGATGTAAAATGAATAATTGATCGTTGTAGCCTGAAAAAATCATCCGGGGTGAAGCTTTCTGACAGCATCTAATAAAGAAATAAAAGTTTGTGAAGGAACTTTGCATTCGGTCCCTCCAGTGTTTCTAATCACCTGTTTTGTTGTTCTCTCCTGTTCATTGATGTGATTCTAGTGGTGAAGACCCAGAGTTTCTTCAGACATGTCCGTGAGGGAGTCTTTTAACCCCGAAAGCTATGAGCTGGACAAGAACTTCAGGCTCACACGCTTCGCTGAGCTCAAGGGCACAGGCTGCAAGGTTGGCTGTTCTATTTAAAACCTGCCTTGGATGAATTATTGTCTTTGCACTGCTTCAAAAGCAGTTTGCTTAATTAGAAATACGCTGTAAATAATAATGTGAAAATCGTTTTTTCTCTGATCGCAGGTCCCCCAAGATGTGTTACAGAAGCTGCTAGAAACTTTACAGGAGAACCACTATCAGGAGGATGAACAGTTCCTGGGGGCAGTTATGCCTCGATTAGGTAATTCTGATCCTCACATAACACTGTAGTAGCAGATGAGTGCTTTTCAGTAATAATGCTTCACTAAATAACACGAGCTCTTCTGGCCACATGAGGAAAAACTTGGGAAATGTTTAGTATAATAAATATTTGAAGATGAGTCAAGTCAGCCATAAAAATGCCTAAATGGGACACTCCTCAAGGTGTGTCAAGAACTCACATTTGCATTTGAAACTGGTTTTGTGGTGGAACTGTAAACAAGGTGGCTTCACATGGAAATGTAAGCGTGTGTCTTCTCCCACAGCAGAGCGACGCTGTGGTAAATGCAAGGCCAAAAAAAAAGTCCACTCTGAATTAGGAGAAAGTCTTTGAGGCAAGAAGTACATCAGAGCACAAGACTTGTCGTTGCTTTATATTTATTAAGTAAAGCCTGGCGCTGAGCACTTAAAATAAAAGTTGTGGATACATTAAAATAAGGGTTGATTTGATTCCTTTGTTTCTTTCTCCATGAAAGCCCAGCAGTCAAATGCTCCACAGCACTGGATCCAGTGTTATGTCACACACCAAGCGAACATAAAACTGTGTAAAACATCACATTGAATGCTGTGTTGTTCTTCAAGGCATAGGCATGGACACCTGTGTGATCCCCCTCAGACATGGAGGCCTTTCTCTGGTCCAGACGACAGATTACATCTACCCTATTGTAGATGACCCCTACATGATGGTACGGATCTCCTCTTTCATTTTCTTTTTCCTCTAATGTGGCCTTTTAATTATATGTGCATGTAAGAAATGGAATAATGTCACAAACCCAAATCCTGTGTGTGCTTAACTTGAGTGTTTCTGTTTTATAGGGAAGAATTGCTTGTGCCAACGTTCTGAGTGACTTATACGCCATGGGGGTAACAGAATGTGACAACATGCTGATGCTTCTGGGAGTCAGCAACAAAATGTCAGAAAAAGTAAGAGACATTTCACTTCAGTACTATTCCTGAGAATCAAAATTAAAAACATGTTACTCGGGCTGCTGCTTTAGCTCACCTGATCGAGCTGGTGAACCATGTACAGGAGCTATAGCCGCCGATGCAGCGGCCATGGGTTCGAATCCCACTCATGGAACTTTGCTGCAACGGCTTCCCCCGTTCTCCTCCCCCACTTTCCTGTCTCTCTTTCAACTGTCCTATCCAATAAAGGCAAAAAGGCCAAAAAAATAACTTAACAAAACAGACACGTTACTCGATAATTAAATAAGGGAACAGTTTAGTGATGTCTCGCTCAAGTTTTCTCATTTATTTTTTTTGCTCTGATCTGAGTGCCTCAATATTCAGCAACCTTGACACTGATAGCTGATGTTTATATTTAACTGCACATTAAAGTAAACAGTGAAGAAACAGCCTTCTAACACATCGTTTAACTGGAAGGACGCAAATCTTCCAATTAGCTGTGACAGTCTGCAGCGTAAATTTGTTCACTTGTTTTGATTGAATTCAGCAAATGTAATAAAAGGTTGTCTGCAGTGATAAAGGTTTTGAATTCTGCACCATGGATTGCCCTTTTTTCTATAGCAGTTGTGCTAGAGGCTCATGGGTATTGTAGTATTTTGACCCATCCACAGTGTCAACGTATTGGACAAAATGTAATTTCTCAAAGTTGAAACAATCAAAATTTGGTGGCAGCAGCATTAACCTGTAGGACTGTTAAAGTATTCAGTGACATTAAAGAAAACATTTTAGAAAAATGAAAATACAGAAAGCTCATGTCTGAAATCACTCAGGATGCTGCTTCTTTATAGAGGTTTGTATCGTAGTAAGGCAGCATTAGAGCTCCATGGCACGGATAAGAAAGCGAAATCAGCCTTTGGACACACAGCCAACATTTGTTATTAGGATTAATTTTCATTCTCCAAAGTTATCCTTTAATTAGCGACAGCTGACATGACAAGCTGTGACTGGTTTGTCACAACAATGAACGTGACGATGAGCGCCGGATAAAATGAGAAGCTGCTTCCTGGAGGTTTTTGTACACTGATCATTTTTAAAGACACGAGAAGTAACAGATTTGGTAAGCTCAGTGATTTAACCATTTCTTGGCAGCCAGGGTTTTAGTCGGTCTGTCAGCAGTGTGACCATGTAATGTCTCACATTCACACGCTGTGTTTTTTTACCGTCATGCACAGTGACATGCATTAACATTAACGCAGAGGACACACAGTAGAGTACAGTACTGAAGAGACTGGAGAATTATCTGCTTCATTTCAGCCAATAGCGACCTATTAAATTCTGCCTGTGTCTGCCCGAGTACTGGCAGACAATCAGCTCTGGACATCCTTAATTGTTCTAATTGTATTGTTATATGCTCTCACTGTCTGATCTGACATCCCTGGGTCTTCACAGGAAAGAGACAAAGTCATGCCGCTGATCATCCAGGGGTTCAAGGATGCGTCGGAGGAGGCAGGAACGTCCGTAACAGGAGGACAGACGGTGCTCAACCCCTGGGTAGTGATGGGAGGAGTTGCCACAACAGTTTGCCAGCCCAATGAGTTTATCATGTAAGAATGAGTTTCTCCTACATATTCCCTTTCTTTGGCTGTTCGTGTCTCTGATATGCTTAAGAACAATGTAATGATGATGTCATGTCTGACGTTTCTCAGGCCAGACAATGCAGTGCCAGGAGACGTGTTGGTGTTAACCAAACCACTGGGAACACAAGTGGCTGTCGCAGTACACCAGTGGCTAGATATTGTAAGTCTGCCTGCTGAAAACTTTTTTAGAAACTTGGTCTGTTTTAAGGATACCCACTGATGCCACTGGTTGTGTGCTTTTCTTGATCTCTCAGCCTGAAAAATGGAATAAGATCAAGCTAGTGGTGACCCAGGAAGACGTAGAGCTGGCCTACCACGAAGCCATGATTAACATGGCTCGGCTCAACAGAACAGGTAAAGCCATGATGAAGGTGTCCAAAAACTGATGCGGAGTCATTACTGTCTTCTTTGCATATGTGCTTTAAACATTTGGGTGTTTCTTCATTAGGTTGCCATGTTAAGTTGACCATAATCCCCTCAGCTGTTTTGCAGAGAGGTGCTGAATTTTGTGAACTGCAGCAGCCTCTGCAGCAGCTTGTCTGTACTGCATCCTGTGTGATCAAGTAGCTTCTGATAATAATGTCAAATT
>NW_007578503.1:312360-322158 GCF_000690725.1 Stegastes partitus | reverse complement strand
AATTTTTCAAGTGGTCAGGTCAAAAGACTAGCATTAGTTATGGCACAGTATAAACAGACAGCTGCATTGAACGTACTAAAAGCATCAGTCATATGTTGTTTTTCCAGCAAATGTAGCCTCAAATTGGAGTTCTAACGTAGGATTATATTTAACCATTAACCTTTTCATTAATGTGCTTTCCAAGTACCTCCGAATTTACATTAGCAGTCTCGATTAAAACAATTTGTTGAACATTTTAATGCAGCCCGTGACCAAAGACCCAGGTTTTGATGGGAAAGGCTACATGCCAGTCTCTGTCTGTTTCCAAGGTGATGGTAAATGTAAGAAAGGAATGAGAGATGATAATAAGAAGCAAAATGTCAGCTGTCAGTTGCCCTGCTCACCACAACTGTGTGCGTTTCATGTGTGGGAGGTTCGCTTTCCACATTCAGTGACAGTACCCGTACATGCTACTTGTGACATTATCACTTCCTAATACTTAGTTTGAACAGACTGGCTAATTCTTAGACATGTATGCTGGCCTGCTTAATGTACTGTGTGAATGACAAGAACAAGATTTTGTTTCCTGCTTTATGAAGAAAGTAAAATTCTTTCTCTTTTCTCCAAACAAGTATCTCTTTAGCTATATTGCACCTATAGTATCCACTGCTGCGATTAACCCGCGGCCTAAAAGAATATTTTGTCACATGGATAATGCATCACGTAATCCTAACATACCAATTCCAAATGTGTTTGCTTTTATATTTCTTTATTATATCTATTATAGTTATGTTTTTTTTTCCATTTGGCACACTTGGCTTAGTTGAACTAGCTGCTCTTGCTTGTTTATTCTAAGATCTCCCACAAATGCAGACCTGAAGCATGACCAAAGATACACAGAAAGCAACATTTTCACAATAAAAGCAAGGTCATTTGATACAACAAAGTCTCCATATGTTTTCTCAATGTAAAGAACATATGTCGTCAGAATACCTTCAACATGATTCAAAGGGATTTCTGAGGAATTATATTTCTATATAGCAAAAAAATGCTTTTATTCCATAATAACCTTGCACCAAGCAACCACTGGGAGTCACATATAGACCCTCACAGATAGACTCCAACTCCATCCAGCCATCTCTCCATTTTTCTGGGAAGTGAAGGCAACAGGCAGAGCAGATTTCCCCCGTGGCACTTACAGGCCACCAGGGAGATGTAGTCCCTCCAGAATGTCCTGGTTCTCCTCCCAATTTGTCATGCTTGAGTGGCTAAGATAGTAGGAACCCTTTAAGTGGTTCTCCACCCACCCAAAGTGATGCTACTAAATGTAGAGAACCATCAGCCTTGCAGAGGAACCTTACTGGAGCCTCAAAGTCTTTTTTTTTTTCCCCGTTTTTTTTTGGCTATTACCAGGAGCTTGAGACCATACGTGTGATGAGGAGGGAGAAGAAGCAGGACTGACTGTATGAGTTCTGCATGTCCTCCTGAAGGTGAGGCTGCAGGCAGCATTAGGTTTGGTCTGATAAGCCGTGCTTGTCTTCAAAGACTGCTTCAGGTATACGCCACCTGTAATTCACACAGACACCCGCTCGCTCTCTGCCTCGGCGCTACGAGAGCCACAGGGGTCTTTGCCATAACTCATGTGAATAAATGGTATGTTTAAATGGGCCGATATTTGATTTAGTGTAGATGGAGGTTTCCGCGGCACAGATAACGGCATCTGCAGGCATTCTCCAACGCTCATCATTCATCATTACATGGCTTTTTTATGACAGAACATATTCCAGGGGACAAAACAAGATATGCATTTAGAGATTAGGGCACATTCGGTGCTGTTATCAGAGAAACAAATCCTAAAGAAAAAGGTTCTGATATTCATCGGAGAGAAATTAAATGTCTGCTCTTGCCAAAGTCTTTTGCAGCTGCCGTTCCTCGAACAATAAGCACAAACTGGATGATACGATGACAATGCAAAGGTGTGCTTTTTTTAAACAGTGAGGGGAAAGGGTTATGAAAATGTCCAAATTGCTCCTTAAAGTCACCATCGATAACGAGGTTTGGGAGGTTTGTGAATCTCTACAATGGACAAAAGAAAAATAACCAAATTGTTGCAAATAATTACGAGCCGCGAGCAAAAGATAAAGCACATTTAGAGAAGAATTCCAAAAATCACATATCAATGATGCTAATTATTTGGCCTCTTTTATAGCTGATGAATGTGACTAATTGACTTTCACCTTCGCAACAATGTTCCACATTCTCTTCTTTCCCATGAGATGATTAGATTAGAACATCCAGCCCGTGTAATGCGATCACACAATACAAGCTTTTGAACGCATGTGCAGTGCATAAGGCAGCACTTTAAACTTCGTAGCAGAAAGCATCCATAAGCATCTTCCTGCCACCTCGGGAGAACGCAAATGTGCTGCCTTATGTGCGCCATGAATCACTGGTTGAAGTGGCGTGGATCCTTTCCTTTGTTTCCTCCACAAAGCGGCTGGTGTTAAAAGATGAATAACAGCATGCACATACCCACTCAGATACCCTGTTACATCGTACCAAGCTCACACGGTGGAAATGCTTCCTTATGGTATGAATGCTTAGAAGGATGGTTAACCTGAGCCACATTTTATTTTGCATACAACACTGACTTCAAAATGATATCTTCTCCACTGACTCAATTTCGATCGACAGATTAAAGATGTTGGATTCTGAAATCAGTTCCATTGAGGTCAGCGCTTGTCCCCGAGGACATCAAGCTTATGTCTTCTGTATTTTTTTTGTTTTATTAGAAGTTTTAAACAACCTTCTTTAATGTGACTTAGACCCAGAATTTAAGAATGACTGCTGTACTTCTGAAAAACGTTATCAAGCTTCTAAAGATGTTTGCATTTCATCAGGGAAAAGAAATATCAAGAGAATATTAGTGCTCTCTATTACAGAGGATTTTACTGTCATTGTGCTTTTCCAACATGAACCCAATAAGTTGCCATTTGTCATCATAGCATCCATTCACAGAAAGACACATGGATAAGCAGAAAAGCCTCCGCCCGTTGCTTTGGTGCATTTCCTGCATTGACATGTCAGTGCCATTGGAATGACAAGTCTCTGTCTGATGTGTGAGATGACTAAGGTTTTAATGGCAATGATTGAAAATGCACAAGGCTGCACTTTCCTGTACGGCATAGATCAGTTTCAATGGTGAAAAGTTAGCCATTGTGGAAGATTTATTGCCAGACAATGAGCAGCATTCACAGTTGCAGCCTTACTGTTTGTAGCATAATTTGTTGACAGACCGTGTTGCGATACAGAAAAGAAAAAGACGAGACTGTTTTACAGCACTGCATAGCACAAAGGACACAATACATCACAGCCTTCAGAGGCTGCATAAGACACTCCAAAAGATTCTGTCTGCGCTGCATTGGAAGGTAAAGTATGGAATCTGTGGCCCAACAGACAGGAAACATCAGGAGGTTTATAAAGACTGCATTCACCATATATGTCTGCATGTATATGTCTGCCTAAGGGGCTTGTCTTCTTCTTTTCTGTACCACAATGGCTCTGTCATGTCACGCACACTTACAAAAAACGTCTGACAGAAAAGTACAGAAAAAATTCCTGACAGATTATGACAACTGGTTCAACTATTGTACATGTGATAGCTGATGTAAGGTCTGGATGTTTCTTGGGAGCAAAGCTACTCAGCAGAGAACCAGTACAATACATTCTGATCACCATGACATATGCAACTGGTAATGTAGGAAATAGCAGATAATTGCACCCAATCATTTGAATGAATGTGCCAAAGAATTTTCTTTGTGTTCAAAAGAATGAGAAATTGCTTTTATAGTTTGCGTAAGTGACTGTACGAGGTGTGTCAGAAAAGTTCCAGGACTGGTGTCAAAAAAGATAGATTTCAAACCCAATCTACAGCTACAACTTTTTCCCCTTCAGACGATCAACGAGCATGTCTACAAAGAGATCCTGCTGTGTTTGCTTCATTCAATGTGCGAGAAGAGGCGAGAGTTGTAGAGTCATGGCTGCTTCACCATGACAACGTGCCTGCTCACAATGCCCTGAGCATCCTGGCTGAGAAGAACATCACCGTGCTGGAGCAACCTCCCTACTCACCCCACCTGGCTCCGTGTGATTTTTTTACTCTTCCCCAAGCTCAAGGGGGTCATCAAGGGGACCCGTTTTAAAGACGTGGACGACATCAAGATGGCTGTGACGACAGAGCTGCGGAGGATCCTGGAAGAATCCTTCCAGGAGTGCATGGTGGCGTGAAGGCAGAGAAGGCTGGGAAAGTGTGTGTGTCAGGGGGATTACTGCGAAGGGGAAAACTTGTAGTTTGTAGTTTGGAATTGAAATATATCCTTTGTGTAACCAGTCCTGAAACTTTTCTGACACACCTCGTATGATATGAAGACTGAAAAATACGTGTTCTATAATTTCAATTCCGATCTGAGAAATGTACCAAGGCATGTGTAAATACATACTGTAGCATACCATTGTCCTATTACAAAGAAATTCTTAAAACTATGTGTAAATACAGCAAAATAGGAGATGTAGTTCTCCAGTATGAGCAGAGAGAGCTGTGGAATAGTTCAACTTTTTGAGGACTTGTCAAACCTCAACTGTAAAATACTGAGTGAAGGGGAGATGAAGTAAATGAGAAACCTTCAAATAACATTCCTTGCAAACTATTTCTTTTTTTATTACAGTCCATTGTACCTTAGTGCACCTTATGATAATCCAAACATGACCTTAAACACAAAGAGTTATAGTTGTATTTTTTCTTTTTTTTTAATAATATGCTGTTATTTTTTAAGCAGATGTTGTTGTTCAATGGAACACTATTATTAGTATTTTCGTGGATAACTGCCAAGTGTAGGCAGTGTTACTAGAATGCAATTTAAGTGGAAGCATTTTAAAGTATTTCTTTGTGTGTTTGTTTGCAACAAAATAAAAAAAAAAAAAGTAGGGACTTCTCTGGTGCTTGAAAATATTTGACACAAATTATTCCAATGGCAGTGCCTTCTCTCTACTTCTGTGTGTGCCAGAAGTTGCTTTGAATATGCTTCGACTGTTGATCTTTGTATTTACAGTACTTGCGAAAATGCAATCGTGTTCCAGATGGTTGCCGAACAACATTTGACAATGTGTAGGAAATCGCAATGCAAATCATATGAATATGAGGTAGTTCAAAGGAAAGTGGGCACCAGTATTTCAGAGAGCAGCAACATAAACCCAAGAACCCACTGAGCTTCACAGACTGATGATATAATATCGAACCACAGGGTGGAATTCGTTCCTTACATGTCCACACTCATATCTTAGAAACCGTGCCACCAGCTAAAAGTACAGTTGATACATAATACATGAAACTGCACAGACAACATGTGCATTTTTATCTTTGCATGGTTAAAGGCAAAAATCGCACAAGGCGAACTGATAGTACAGAAGGAGACAGACAACGTGAGAAAGATTCGAAAAGCTATAGAGCATGTAAAGAGGAAGCGAAGTGTCTCACATACAGTAAGTGCATTATAGTCTGGAATGACATGCATGTCTAACTCCTGTAATTCCTTCTACCAGTCTGTTTGCTGCTCGCAGACTCTGATAAAGCATGAAACACACACACACACACACACACACGCACAACCAGAAAGGCACAAGAAAGGCCCCAAACACAGTAACAGATACTGACAGGCTAAAACAAATCACACACATGGAAGCACATTAGGACACACAAGTGCACACAAAGAGATAGACAGTCGGGGACAGTTTTGATCAGACTGCACGCACACACACAAATGCACCGACACCCTCCAAGCGCTAACTGACTCAGACGGTCTGTGTAACAGCCTGCCTGCTCTCAGCCAGAGCTCATCTCGCCCGAGCCGCTCGCTCACCTCTAAATGAGGGCTGTCAAGCGGAGCCATAGTGACGCCTGCCACCCCTAATTGGCAGTGCATTAACAATCAAATCAGGCTAATTAGCCAGAGCATGGCAACGAGGAATAATATTCTCACTGTGTGCGATTGTGGCACATGGCTACTCGGCTGCCGCCATCCTATTTTGCATATTTTAATTTCCCGGGTACAATAGGAGAAAATTACACAAGAGTAAGAGAAGGAGAGATCTGAGACATTGACAGGAAGGGAAAGACGGTGAGCTTGGCTAAGACAGCATATTTCAACCAAGGTTCGAAGCTTGTAAGTTTTCAATGAAGTCAGCGCTTTCCTGGCAAAAACAACAAATATCTTGGAAGAAATCTCCCACCTTCAAACCTGCTGTCAGAATGACATATTTAAAATATTAAAATTAAATAAGAAGCTAACAGAATAACATCTATGTAAACATATTTTCAGTGGTTAACAATATTTAAAACTGAATTTTGACATAAGACAAGACTGTGTACTTGAAGATGTGAGCGCCGTAGCTGTCTGGGTATCAAAGTGTAATTTGTTTGTCAATTAAATACCAAAAAAAAGAATTATGCTTTGATACCCAAACTCATGGCAAACATCCAACAGTTTCATCATAAATCTATAGACTGAGCATGATCTCATCTGTGATGGTTTTTAGTCATCCGGATTATGAGAATGAGCTTCAGGCAAAGGCAAGCAGACTTCTTGGTAAAACTTTCTGATAGGAGATTTCAGGACTGTGTTTTAAGTACCTGGTAAGTGGTGTTTTAAACCCCCCTCTCTGTTTACAGTAGAGACTGTTCTAGTTTTACACAAATGGCTTCCTTTACGACTCTCTCAAACCATTTGTCCTGAAGGGACGGGCACAAATCTAAAGACAATTCTTTATAAGATCCGCTGTCACACACTGGGTAACGTTCTAGTAAATACAGCACTATTAAACAAGAATTGATTGATTTGTAATATAAATTAAGCCCACTTTATTTCAGTACTGTGCTGATGCTCCTGTTTCAAGCCATGGGAGCATAATGCAGCCCACAAACATGGCTGTTTCATATGCCACTAGGATATAGGACTGATGTTGTTGTCTATCCTGGCTTAATGTAATATGCACTGGCCAGCTGTCATTAAGCATCACAGAAGACTCTGTCATGGTGCCCCTATGCTAGCTACACCCCCACAGTGCTGTCTGCTTGGAAACACAGAACTGCCCACCTCCTCTGGCTGCTACAGCATTAAACAGTAATAGGTGGCGCAACCAGGTGGTGCAAGCAAGTACTACAACTAACCTTCGGTATTTGAAATTTGTTGTATCTAGGAAAATGGAATTGGGTATTGGAAGACATTGAATCTGAAAAGACTTGGATCAGATCTTGAGCAAAAAAATTGATCAGAACATTTCTTATAGCATGACATATAGCTTGATTTTTAGACACAATCAACAGCTTTCCTAAACAAAGCTGAATGAATGCAGAATAAGGGTCTGCACACTTATGCAAGGGTTTTCACAGACACTGAAAGAAGAAGGGGCAGCACAGTAGGGGTTAGTAATGTTGCCTCACAGCTAGAGGGTCCTCGGTTAGGTTCCTGGGATCTTTCTGTGTAGCGATTGCATGTTCTCCCTGTGCAGCGTGTGTTCTCACCGGGTTCTCGAGCGCCCTCTCACAAACCAAACAATGCTGAGGTTAATTGGGGATTCTAAATTGTTCGTAGGTGTGAGCGTTAGTGTACTTGGTTGTCTGCGTTTCCCTACCTTTGCCCTAAGTCAGCTGGGACAGGCTCCAGGTATGGATGAAAGACAAGGTATTGTTGACATCATTACCAATGGATCTGGTTTATTTAAACACCATACCTATTCATATCTGTGCTTTTTCCTGGTGGCATATCATGTGCATTCATGGATTTGACGTTGGACACTGATAAACAGTATTTTCAGGTTGGAAACTGATCACAAAATCAGTATTGCATCTATTTACATCTGACTAAATTTTGGCAACTCCGCTTATCATGGCACAATACAGTTCAGTAGATTCCACAGTAACCAGTAAGTTAAATAAATCAAATCTCTTAAAAAAAAATAATTTTTTTAAGTCAGGAAATATGTTTGTGGCTGGTCTGACTGTATAATCACCTTAGTTTTTCATTGATAATGCTGATTATTAAGCCTCTTTTACATCTGATTAATGTTCAGATTTGACGCTCAGTTTCGGGGTTTCATAGAATGAGCAGTAATATGTTCTCAAGAACCAAAAAGAAGGTGCCAATTGCCATGTAATGAAGCACTTTGCATCACCATGACCTGCATGATCAATAATCTACACAGAGTTGTATAGAAATACCAAACAAATATAGCAAAAACAAAAAATACATGCTGCCAAGCTAATGCTGCCCAATTGGACTCTTAGTTGGGTAAAAAAAAAACGGATCCAAAACTATCAAAGTTCAGGAGTAGTTTTAAAATATGAAAATGCTTCTCAAGTTGCCATTCAGCACAACCTCACAAAATTTGCAAATTAGAACAACAGCTGCGATTATGTAAAAACATGTGCCACTGCTCATTATCTTTGTGACAAATGATACGCGGGGTCACGCGATAAAGAGATTGAGGCCTCTTCCTCACAGTTCTGTTTTAATTCCACCCACACCCAGAACATCAGCCAGTTTGGAGTGCCTTACATAACCTATTCCAAATCACTTGAAAGAAGCATTGATTGGCCACACTAGATAAAAAGTCCATCCTTAAACAGGCTCAGGGGAGCCGTGGCATCGAGTTTGGAAAGAAGGCAGCAGCCCGAAGACGGTCGAGCAGACAGCAGAATGAGTAATGAACAGAAAAAAGACATTAGAATGAGTAACAGGATAGAATACAGTCAGTGTCATCTGTGAGCCCTCTGCCGTGAAAGCTAAGCAAAGTGAGTGTGTGTGCGCTTTATGCATTTATGTATACATTTGGCACTTCCATTTTTACGAGCACCAGTGACATCTTTGGACCTTGTGAGTAATGATGGTATATTGGCTGGTCATCGCTTTGTCTGTTTAATAGCTGTTTTAAGGGTAAAAGTTTGTCTCTTTTATTTGTTCACTTACTAATTTCATGTCGATAGTTTTGGTTTTACGAGTTCAGGTTTTGAGGTACACTGACCTGTCTTAGTCATTTCTGACATCTCTAATGTAAATGGGTGAAATTTTATTTGTAGTGTGAGATATTAAAAGATACTTTAAAAAACTAAAAGAAACCGCAGCTCCATTAAGACTTGGGTTTAAAAGGGCACTAAAATTTAGCATTGCACTCCTCTGACCCTTTAGCAATAAGATGGACAATTAAACAAAAGCAGTACAGCAAAACCAGAGATGTCTTTTTGTTTCCCTGCATTTTTTTTTTGTTGTTTTTGCACTTTGTTAAATCTCCCACCTACACTGCCACCTACATGCCAACAGTTCAGTCACAGATAAGGCTGTGTTTTGCTGGTAGCATCTAATGTTGGTTCGAGTCACTAGCCTGAAGCAGAGATGAAGAGCTGGATACGGAGGTCTGGTAAGCTCATTTTGTTGCAGCTCTACACCCACAAGTTTTCTCATTTTCAGACTTTTAAGTCTTGGCTAATGACAAAACTGCCTCAAGTGACAACACTTAAGGAAATTACTCATATTTCTTGTAGTGCCCTCTAGTACCACAAAAACCTCATAATTTATTTTCAGATTTGCTCCTCAACACTTAAAAAAAACTGTAACATCGGCGGAGTTCTCCTTTAACCCTCTGAACCCTAAAACCTGAGCCAGAAAGTATATAAACAGAAAGAACCTTGGATTTTCAACTTTACAACGGTCTTCGAACTTGCTATTCCATCACATCTAGCCTTAAACTCTTAATATGTTAGCAAAATCA
>NW_007578503.1:304963-310885 GCF_000690725.1 Stegastes partitus | reverse complement strand
TGCAATTAGTTCATTTCGTTCATGGCTTACAGCTATTGGACATTTCACTCTCCTGCTAGCTGTGTTTTGTGCCTCAACTCTTTGCAGATCTTAATGACATCATTCAGCTCACTGTTTGGACTTTTCACCCTCCAGTTTCATCCCTTTGTTTCACTCTCGTCTCTCATTTTTGGCCATTGCAGTCGAACAAAGTTGGCGAATAGCGATGTGAATATATTGGACCCATTTGCAGCTAAAAAGGCCAGATGTTGCCCTCGAGAGTTAATAAAAACCAAAAACAGAGCCAGAGGCAGGGGGAAAGCCAGAATAACAAATAAAACAAATAAAAATGAATGGTAATGTTGCTCGATAACTGTTCGCTAACAACTTTGCTGTATCACTTTAAAAAACAACCATTTATCAGTGTTTCAGTCAGTTATCACGGGGTTAATTTGGGATTAAATGCAGGTTTGCATTTGCTGTGCACCCAGATAGATTTTAATATTGCTTCAATAACATTATAACTCTGCAAAGTTTTATTGTTTTCAGTGGGAAGTTTTCCGTTAGTTCCCAGAATGCTCTTCACAAAAGTATGAAGACTGAAAACGTTCTAAAATGTTCGGTGATAACATTGTTAGACTGTCATGTCTTGACATTCTCAAACGAATGACAACATTCTTTCTTTGTTATCTTGTAATATTCGTATCATGTAACACTGTGGAACATCGATCTTGACAATGTTTTTTCAATGTTGTGAGGCATTTCTGTTTTATCGTTGTGGAAATGTCTAATAAAGGAATGTTCTATATTTTGCTCCCTCAACTAAAAAGCAACATCTTCCACCTGTAATATATTACATCACAGGACGTCATGAAATGTTCTGTAAAAAAAAAAACATTCTGTCTTCTGTAGCACCGATAACATCTACTAAACAATTTGTGAATGCTGGTTTCAGAATGTCCTTCCTTTGTTAGCATGGAACATTGCGAGAATGTTTGAGAATGTTTCACCATGGTCATATGTCACATTACAGGAACACCTTATAGAAATCATCTAAGGCCTTGAAAACCTCTTGAAAACACTTTTTCCAATGTTGGTTTGAGAAAGTTTCTCCTTCGCCACCATGAAGCAACAACATCCTCTCAGTGTTGACATTTAAACATTATATTAAGTTTATAAGAACATGATTGGAAATTAAAATATTCCTAAAACTTTCTTTGAACTTTTCATGAAAACATTTTCCGGAAAAATTATTAGAACTTGTTATAACATTATCCAGCGCTGTGGGAACATTCCTTGCCAGCTGGGTAGCAGTTTATGACCTTTATTTGCATTCTACAAATGCAAAATATGAACCAAGAAAAGTGTGTGTATAAAATTCGTAGCATGAGGAAATATATTGGTCATAGATTGCTCATTACCTTTTAAAGTGCCATGCTCAAGAAAATTTGAGTAGTTCAGTGTAGTAGCTCGGACCAGCAAGCTTCCTGTCACTGATGTTACATTTCCACCACCATGTATTGCTTAGAAGTATGCTGCAAAGCTCCTACAAGACACATCTTTATATTACAATTATTAATCATGCTGTCTGAGCTTAATTGAACGGATGTCAAAATATGACAAGTCTGTCACCGAGGCAGCTTTAACGTGACAAGCTTGATTTATATCGTGCACACACACAAACACACACACACGCTTTCACTCGCCCTTTACTGTAGCCTTAACCTTTTTTTTAACCCTTAAACCCCCTTTGAAGGGGTGTGAAAAAGGGAAGATGAGCCAAAAATGTGCTCAGTTTTCACTCTGATGATCTAAAACTTAAACTGGTCCTCATAAAGGTGGTTGCACAAATACCCACACCACAATCTAATGCACTCTTGTCACAGACTACATTCAGTGGCCTCCCTCTATTTCTATACCCGACTTGTCTCATACAGAGCATTCAGGGCTGACAAAGATGTGCATACACTAAGCGAAAAACACTACGAGTTGGCTGACAGTCAGTATATACTGCACTTCATTGTACACACTGTTCATTAAACCAAGGCCTCTCTGACGGAGCTGAAAGCACAGAAGATCATAATTGTTTATGTCGTATTATGCAATCAGCGTGCCATTCTCAGAAATGACAGCATGAATTAAGCTGTCAAAACATTTTCAAGACTGTCCAATCAAGGCAGCCATGCCTGCTACGATACGCATTACTATAATGACTGACTCCAATTTTTATGCCATCGTATTTATGCATGTGTCTCTGCAGTTGATTCTACTGGAACCATGTTATTTTTATATGCCGCAAATATGTTTAGATGGTTGATGCAGTGAAATCACCGCTTTCTGTATATATGCATAGACATATGCACATGTGTATAACACACAACAACAGTTCAACTACATTCTGATTGTCATGCATTTAAAAAAAAATGAAAGCAAGAGAGCAAAGAGAGCTTTAGCAACATTAACAAAAACAATGAAAGCATTACAGCAGTTGTACCAATCCCACCTTATTCAAACTAAAACTAAATCAGCACATAGAATAGACAAAAAATCAAGTCCAAGGTTTCAGCCTGAGCCAATACTTTACTGCAAAACAAACCACTGTAAGTAAATTAGGTTGATTGCAATCGGTTTTATTGTTGTTCTGCCTGTTATGGAGCAAACTGGTTTCAAGGTCAGTTTGTGCTAGAAAAAAAGGAATTTTGTGTCAACCAAGCAGAAGTGTTTATAGTTTTTCTGAACATCTCCACTAAAAGGCAAAACAAAAAGCTAATGGAGAGGGAGGGATGGGGTGGTTGGAGGAGCCATATCTTTTAAGTATGGTGACAATGCAGCACATTATCAGCGTGCCTCCTGGACTACATTCATGGTGTTGCAATCGGTTGTTTAGAGAAAAAGTGACAGTGAAAGAGTGAAAACAGAAAGATGAATGTTACAGCAGTGCCGCAGTACTTCAAAAAACACCCGGATCTCTAGGAATTTAGTTTTTTTTGAAGATGTTGGCCTACAAATTTGCTCACTCATAATTAACCCAAGGTCCACTTTTGGACTGCGCTTCAGAGGCTGGGAACCATATCCGTATCTCAAAACACCCCATGAAGGGCAATGTTTTTATATTATTTGGGCAATTTGAGCCTTTCTTATCGACCAGATGAAGAGAGACAGGAAAGGTCAGGAGAAGAAAGGAGTGGACAACATGCAGCAAAGTAGAAAATGTTGAGTGTGCCAGTGTAGCTTCTGCCATGGGATATGTTCTGCTAACGTCATCTAGGAGGTCTAATTTATATAAGAACATTTTATTTTGAAAAGTCAGCCTACATCACAAACCCTTATCCCTTACTTTTAATATCTCCAAACCTTTACTTTGAAATAATAGCATGCCTCACAGAATCCTGTTGACTCCTTGTCAATAAGGGTGTTTTTTGTGGGCTATGAAATTGAGACTTTTTTTTTTTAAATAATAAAATTGAAATCCAGATTACAATAGAGCTGCACACTTAGATCTGTTACTTGGTCTGGACTCTTATTTTGAAAGTGAACTCAATCATACAGATGGTTTGTCTTATACGTGTGTCAGAAAGAGACAGAAAGAAGTACTGTTTGGCAAGCTCCTCTAACATCGGGGAGATTTTGTTTCAGAGACCCTGGTAAGCTTTTTGTAACATTTCAGAATTATTATTTTGATATTGGACAGTACCTTAATAAATCCTGTTAGCCCTTTTTATTTTTTTAAACTATCAATCAATAAATCAATCAGACTTTACTTACGTAGCACTTTTCATACTAGGGGATTTTTTTAGTAGGGACTTTTACTTTGAAAAGCCCATATATGCCATATCTTAGCCTTGTGAGAGGAGAAAACAACATGCAGCTGGTTATGAATATCATAAAAACCATACGACAAATGGCTACAGCAGCACACTATTCCCAATTGAGGCGAACGTTATGATGTATAATTTCTATGGATTTTCTCGGAGCTGTGGGACGAGTTAGGTGCTGAAAGTCATTAAGAATCTATAAGAAAAAGCCAGAGGAATTTTAATAAGTGTGCTTCAGTGCATTGGCACACTTAATAATGCCATGAGACCTCCAGCCCATATTCACGGGTCGCCTGCTCCACCAGGTGAGCTTCTGGGACACCCCATAAAATGCAATTTTTAATAAAACACTACGACCACGGCTGAACAAGTAAGAGTACGCAACGATAATTATCTTTACATGAGTCGACATTATTTTGTAGCGATGCTACAGCAGATGACATCATGAAAAACAAACTATGACTCTTTTTAGTTTTTCTTTTGTTACTAATTATGGCGATAAATTGGCCAAACTACACATGCAAGCACAAACACACCCTATCCTCTTTAATTAGCACACGCTTCACCCCGACATACAAATTGACAAATGTGTTTACCATCATTACCAAAGCTCGCCTGTGCCTCGCTATGCTCGTCAGCACAATTAGTGACATGAGAGTAATCATAGCTCTTCGCCTCAGCCAGCACAGCTGTGAGAGGATAGAACACTGAACACAATTAACAACACCTAAATCCAATTAGCAAACAATGAAAGGTAACACAACCTGATGGTGCTAGTTAACCACAGAGGAGCTTAGTGCTGATGGCGTGTTTGAAAAGAGAGCAGAGAAGGTGCAGAGGCGGGAGTGAAGACTGGTGAGGGAGGGATAAAGAAGCGGGAGGTTTGGAGGGTCGCTGCAGGACTGAAGATGTTATTTTCAACATTTTTATGTAGAAATACATAAAAAATACACATCTTATCAGCCTCAAACAAAAGGTGAGGCCGCAGCAAACGAGAGAATTGTAGCCTCCAGCTCCCTGCAACTCACACCTAATAGCTAACATAAAATTCTGCTGCTGGCTGTGATTATTGGGGTGAAATCCTGTCCACACACAGGACGCGATGCGCTGAGATTTGTTTGTCACGTCTAAGCTGGACATTCAAATTCGCAGCTGGTGAGTTTTAATTAGAAACCACATTTCATTGCAAAGGTTTTGTGAGTTATAATTGGCTGCATTAGCATGATAAACATATGTTGG
The DNA here is from genome assembly GCF_000690725.1 of Stegastes partitus. Lineage (NCBI taxonomy): Eukaryota > Metazoa > Chordata > Actinopteri > Pomacentridae > Stegastes > Stegastes partitus. The sequence goes on along the minus strand of NW_007578503.1, from coordinate 305,852 downwards.
ATTTAAATTTCACCTTCAGTGCTTTTTCTCAGCCATAAAGAAGTGGTACCCTGACACGCCATTTCAAGATTTTTAATTCCTCACAGTCAACAGAAAATCAGACATTTGGAGCTGCTGTTTTGCAAACCTAGTTGATCTAATTTAATTGGAAATTATTTTCTGTTATAGAATGGAGGTACATACAGTTTACATACACACACTGTATATAAAAAAAAAAAAACAACACATTACCTCTTTTTTTCTTCACTGTCTGACATTAAATCGGACTAAACTTTTCCTGTTTTAGGTCAGTTAGGATTACCAAAATTATTTCTATTTGCTAAACACCAGAATAATAACAGAGAAATTTCTTTTTAGAGAGAATTTTGTATTATTTTCTATAATTTCTTTAGATTTTTCTATGTTGTCACAAAAGGAGTGCCTTAAAATATATCCACAGGCGTGCCTCCAATTAACTAAAATGTTGTCGATTAAACTATCAACAGCTTCCAAAGTCATAACATCATCATCTGGCCTTTCCCAAATAGTCTGAAGGCACAGTAATCTTAGTGTATGCAAACTTCTGACTTTGAAGAAAGTAATTAAAAAAAAACAAAACAGTATAGGTATAGGTACTACAACTATTTATCATCATCCACAATGTTGGAAGAATTTTAAATTACAGATGTTAAATTAGAATTTTGCAGCTGGTTAGTTCAGCTGGTCAGAGTGTGGTGCTAATAATGCCAAGGTCATGGGTTCAAGCCCCATGCTGGCCAGGCAAAAAATGCTTCCTTCTGGGCTGCAAGGTGGCTTGGTGGTTAACACTGTTGCCTCGCAGCTAGAAGATCACCATCATCACGGTTAGGACACCCGGGATCTTTCTGCGTGGAGTTTGCATGTTCTCCCC
>NW_007578503.1:295108-304461 GCF_000690725.1 Stegastes partitus | reverse complement strand
CTGCAGATTTCTGTGCGACACTGTCTTAGCTCAGGTGTTTTGGTAGCTAGATGGCGCTGTGGTCAGTTGTAGGTCTGTGGAAACCGAGACAAAGAGTGGAAAGAGAGGAGAGGATGGGAGGGAAAGTGACAAAGATCAGAAATGAGAAAGGAGATACTGTAGCAAAGGCTAACGAAGGACAAGGAAAAGAATAGGAAGTGATTTAGGAGGAAAGGATGAGGGGAAAAAAGAGCGAGATAGAGGAGAGAATACAAGAAGATAAGAGCAGAGTGGACCAAGAAATGGTGGACAGGTAATTAGCTAGGAAGAGCAAAATTCAGTGTTTCAATGGGAGCGGAGGATGAGAGGAGGGGTAAAAGGGATTGGAAGGGGTTTGAGTTAATGAGCTGCAGTCTGGAGGGCAGTTCTTTTATAATCAACTATCTTGGACAGAGATGGTCCTTTTGGAAAGTTAAACTTTATTTCTTCAAAAGGTTTATTTTGTGAATACCTCCCAGACTCTACAATAAAGGATATTTTGTAGAAGAGATTTTTTTTTTAAATATTGCAATTAAGTTCCATCTTTTGGGACACAAAGAGGGTTTATTGGCTACATGTGAGGCCAAAGCTCTCCCTGATCCAAAGAACCACACTGCATTTAGATCTATTGTTTGGAATAAGAGACTCAATTAATAAGCCAAAACCCACTTTTAATTACACACTATCAAAACACCAGGAAATGCATAGAAATCATCACAACAAAACACGTGTCTAGAAAAAGGGAGAAAGTCATGCACCACGTTTTGTTAAAGCTGTATGGACACAAACATGAAAAGACAGAAGCAAACACTTGACCATTAACACATCCTGCAGGCTCAGATTACGATTAATTTGAAGTTCTTTCTGGTAGCCAGTTGCTTTCAAGCGCAACATTTACTTGTCGTTTTTGCTCCGCTTTGGTCTCCACTGAAAACTCCTAAAGGAAATATCTGGCTATAAATACTCCACTATGTTCAAAAGCAAGTTTCTAACCCTAAATCGATTATCTGCCTTTACCGTTTACAGCTGCCTGGTCCTAGAAACAAGGTTGATGGCATGACTGAAACAATTGAGCTAAAAAGTTGCATTATAATTTGAAGCAACCCATTTCTCATGTGGTCCTTGATGCATAGTTTATATAAAAATATCAAATCTTTAACATTTAAATGGCAGCAAACACAGGTGTTCAAGCCAGCAGTATGTCTCGGGTTTGGTAATATCTCAGCCCACGGTGTGTTTTTGAAAACTGATAATTAACAGCACACTCCACAGGATCCGAACAATGATGAGCTGTTCACTCAAATAGAAAAGACAATGATGCTATTTTGCGAATTGTGGAGCAGCATGAAAGCAGAAGAAGTGTGTCAGAGAACACTCTGATATCTTAATTTGTCCATTAATTCTAAAAAATAAGATAATATTAAAAAGGATTTTAAGATGTACACCAATAGCCCTTTAAGGAACACAGTCGTTGGTATGTTTGTTAAATCAATGAATCAAAAATTTAAAGTATTATGCAGTACTTAAGGTAGGACACGTGGTATAGTTCGGCAGATTCAATATTTTCAGGTGCAAATATATATATATTAAATAAATGAATTTAGGGCTTCTTAATATATATTTTTTCTATGCATTACTGATTTTTAAAGGAAAATAAAACTTGGAAAATGTACAAAATATCATTACAATCACCAGGTCAATTTTTGTTTTATTGCATTTATTTATTTTTCCAATTAAGGTACAACGTCAGTGGTTCACTACAAACTTGGCATCGATTAATAGCTGTTCATGCATTAGAAAGGAGGTTTAATGGAATCTGCTTAAAAATGACTAAATAACGACTTATAGTGTTTAAAACACTTCACAGAAATCCTGTTAAAACTTCTATTTATTCTTTATAATAATTTATTTATTGCATTAATTACGCCCTGAGAATTCTATTTAACAAATCTTAACTATTTTTTTAAATAAATAAATACATGAAACGTCTTGATAACTACTTGCAATAGTTGAGCTTTCTATAGCTGGGGATCAAACAGCAGCTTGAGCCTGTCTAACACACAAACAAACAAACAAACAAACAGAGAAATCAGCTCACCCAACACGCCGTGCCACGCTGGTTCTTCATCTTTCCATGCTCTAACAGCATTGTTATGCTTCCTGCTGTGCATACACAGAAAGCCTAATCTAATCCCTTTTATAGATTGGATATAGTATATCTAGTGTTGTATATCTGTCTAGAAATGCACGCTGTGACCACTGGAATGTCGACATGTAAACAGACCTGTTTCTCCATCCTCAGCCTCGGGCTTCGCTCTCTAATCACATTTCCAGAGAAAAGAGGCCGGAACGGGAGGAGCGTTTATCTGCAGCAGGTGTCTGATTAATGCTGCAGTCTGTTTCTTGTTGTTTTGAAGGGAAAGTGAATGACTGTGAATATTGTCGACTTTGAAACCCAGACATCAGGTAAAATGACATCTGTGAACTCAGTCCAGCTGATCTGTGGGTGCAGACCTCCTGAGAAGTTCATCAGACAAACTGGCATTTTGTTACACTGTTAGAATAAAATAAACACTTGATAGTTGTTGACTGTAAATTTGAACAATTTATGGTTTTTGGACAGATTTTCCCTGTTTTGATAAATTACAGCTATCTGGTAAAGTAATTAACTAATAATTAAATAAATTAACTCGGGGAGGGGGGAAATGGTAAAACTACAATGTTTTATTGTATTTAAAGCAGAAGAAATGTCATCGTTTCACAATTGTTTGCTGATATTTAAAAGAAAAAAATATGTATATTAAGTATTGAAAAATGCAAATTCTTTAAATCTGTTATTAATTTTCCCTGTTTTGTTAAATTGCACATCATAGCCATCCATCCATTATCTATACACCTCACTAGGGTCACGGGAGGGCTGGAGCCTATCCCAGCTGACTTGAAGTGGGTGAAGGCAGGGGACACCCTGGACAGGTCACCAGTCTATCACAGGGCCACACTTAGAGACAGACAACCAAGAACACTCACATTCACACTTATGGACAATTTAGAATTACCAATTAACCTCAACATGTTTTTGGACTTGTGGGAGGAAGCTGGAGAACATCATATCTAGTAAAATAATAATAATAAAAAAAGAAGTATTAATTTACATCATGATTGATGAAAATAAGAATAATAATAATCGAACCAAACAGTACATAATTTGTTCTTTTACGTGTGATGTTTTTTTTGTGTTCGTTTTTGTTTTGTTTTTTTAACTATAGTTAAATCCCAAAAAAATCCTATATTTGCTTTTATTTGAAAAAAAAAAATGTATTAAGATTTTAAACATACTAACTCATTTTTACCTCTCATTCTATAGATTTTTCCAGTTTGTAAAATTGCACATAATATGTAATAAAATAATTTATGTTCATTTATATGTTGACAGTAAAAGAAAGAACCTTTGATTTTTGCAACATGTGACCATAAAGCTATATCACTTTACCGTATTTAAATCAGCTAAAAAATATTGTCATTTTATGGATTTTTGCTGTTGTATTCACTGGTTTTACAGTTTTTGGAGTCCACTGATTTTCTTTCTTTCTTTCTTTTTTTTTTTTTAAACATATATTCATTGTTTATCTTCAATGTAGTTTCTATGAAGTATACATTTTAAGGCAATTTCTGGAAACAATTGTGGATCAGATTCTATCAGCTAGTTGTTGAGTTGTTGGGAACATTTGATAATAAATCAAGCACCAGTAATTAAAACGATATGGCATTTAATTTGTGCTTCCAACTTTAGATGGCATTTTTTAGGTGAATAAGTTCATCTTGTCTGATTTCTTGCAGTGTTTCTGCTCGTCTAGGCTCAAACGTGATTGTTGTGCATAAGTACATCCCAACACACAGACGTTGTCATTCTTCACTTCTTAGGCCTTCTGGTGAACTATATATATGTATATATTTATATATTTATGTTTGTGTCAAAAACCTCTTTGCTTTGTGAGAGCAAAAGCAAAAGTAGTGTCACTTTTTCCTATAGTTCTGAAAATGCTCTGAGGAGGAAAACTGAGTGGATGACTGGCTCAGCAACGACCATGAAAAGCGGCTTCCTGTCTCCTTCCTATTGCCAGCCTTGTTTTCTTTTAAGCATGACGTGATCGATCCTTAACCTTGACTAAGTAGAGGTGTGCTATGCCACATTATAATCCTCCTTAGGTCCGTATTGAAAGGTATCGTCAAGTGTACCGATTTGTCATTTAGTGCAGTTTATCTGTACATCTGCATTTCATAAAACACCGTGTATGTAGTGTACATTAAATAGAAACAAGTTTAAAGTTACACTTTACAGCAGCCACCATACCTCTCATCGAAAACACGGGCCAAATGCTAGAAGAGCTCCATTCACACCAGGGATGTTGTCAACACATAATTAGCATGACGCTGACTCAGTAATTGTTTCCGTACCATCAAGGTCGCAGGACTAATCAGCATGAGAGTGTGCATTTGTGTGTGTGAGAGAGAGACAGGCAATTACACTTAAAAGAAGAAAAAAAAAATCTTGGCAGCAAAGTGGTAAGACGACAAACCGCAACACTGGGACTTTATTATACTACTATTGGAGGAAGAACATATGGGGGGCAAGAGGTATAAGTGAGGAGAATATAGAAGTGGAAAATACAGTCAGAGAATAAGAAAAACACTGAAAACAGACAGTGGGTGGAAGAAAGTCTTGTCGTAAGAGTTAGGAGAGAGGGCATCTAATGGCTCTGCATGTCTGTTATGTGATATAATGGCCAGCTATAGTAACAGTGGGAGTGAGATGGAGGGGAGTCGGCTAGCAGATGTTAACTAAATGTAGCCCAGATGGAACACAACACTTTACCTCCTCAGCAAAGCCCAGTGTGAGGCCTGCTGGGAGATGGGGGGGACGGACATAACCAGAGAAATGGAATAGGCAAGGGGGAAAAATAAGCTGGAGATCGCTGGAAAGACAGGATACGATGGTGGAGCAGTGAATTATGTTTAATATTTTGAATTAATTGAAGAAATCAGTTTTCACTTTGACATGAAAGAGACTTTTTTGGGGGGTAAATTCTAAAATTGATCACAGTTCAATGTTGAAATGCAATAAGGGAGGAAAACTTCTAAGGGGGATAGGTGGTGTATTTCTGCCTATCTGACAATTACCTATCTGGCTTTTAAGGTCTTTTAATATGCTGGGAAGAGAGCACCATAGTGTGAGTCACGGCTGAGCTGAAAGCCACGCTCTCAGTCACCAGTGAGGGAAAAAAATCCACAGTTAAAGCTACTAACTGTGTCAGTGACAATGGTGGCTCTTTATAGTCAATTCCATCGAGAGATTTGTTGAGAAAAAATAGGTCATAAATGCACTGAACACTTCTAATCAACCGACGGCCAGAGAGAAATCAATCACATTTGGCTTTCTCCAAGAAGCATGTTTACAAAGTTAAAAACTCGATTTTCAATGGAGGGGATCTTTAAACATTAAGCTTCTGAGATAGAATTATCATTACTATCTGGCTGCATGCAGACACAGATTACACTGTAGGTTGCAGCGCATGTAAACGTGTCCACCAATTGGCCCAGTAACCTGATTATTGTATTTGTTCAGTGCCCAGAAAAAAAAACAAAGTGACTTCCATGTCAAAATCTCAAGCAGAATTGCAGCTGAATAGAAAATGTATTTATTTATAAATTAATTATATGTAAATGATTATTATTTATTATGCATGGTGCAAGAACAGAATAGAGACTATAAGGTATCATTTATTTATGTCTCATGTGGATGTTTCTCGAAGAAGCAGAATTAACATCAATAAAACATCTTCAGTAATCAGTATGTATGCCTTAATATAAGGAAAATACAGTGAAACCAACTTTATGCATTTCTTTATCACCAAACTGAAAAACAGTGGTTTGACTACAATGTCCTCAACATACATCGAAGGAGTAATGTGAGTTGGGCGTCTACTAAACATACCGTTTAGTATCGGTAAACGTTTGCAAGGAATATTTCTTTATGAAAACAGCAAAGTATAAATATGCACTGGATTAAAATCAAACCCACATCTTTCCTGGCAGCACATCAACAGTCTGCACACAATTCATAATTTATAATGCAGACACGCACCTGTGAAGCTGTTGTGCTGTACCGCTCGTATTGTCTTTCATTTCCTTTTCCTACAACACGCAGCGAAAATGTTTACTCTCAGAAATCCCTCTGCTATTGTCCTACAACTGGCAGGGAGAAGAAAAAAAAGAAGAAGAAAAAAGATGATGCACAGGGAACATTTTGTCTCTCTTTCTTGGTGGAAAAGCTGCATGGAAAGCACACAGCGGAACACTTCTCTGAATTTGCTGGTTGACCTGTAATATGCCTGATTATAAGTCTTTCTGCCCCAGTAGAGGCCGAACAGACCTCAAAGCGTGTGTCACTCTTTCGTCCAGATTACATCCAGTGACCACTTCATTTAGTGTGACCTTGCCAGCACCAACATTTGTAATTAGAGCAGGAATTTCAAAAATATTTTTGAACAGTCATGCTGCAGACGTACATGTTACAGGCTCATAATGGAACGCTCCGTCCAGATCGGTCAAACCCATTTCATAACCAGCTCAAAGCACATTTATGAGAATAAGCAGCAGCACTGTTCACATCATAATCAGTCGCTAACATCTGCTGTCGCTCGTGAACGTGAATTGAGCTGTAAACACCTGAACATACTGTTGTCCTTTAAGCTTTCCATCATACTTCACTTAGAGTAAAAAATAAATAAATAAATGCACAAAAACCTCCCACGTCCGAACACAATAACAAAAAAAAACAACCTTAAGTACACTGCACACATTTTCTCAACTAAAGTGCACAGATAATATCAATCTTATGCAACATAAACATACTTCCAGAATCAAGTAGTTTTTAGAATTAATTCTGCTCAGCCATCTTTGAATTGCCTGAACATTTTATAGCATAACATATGAACATCTATGAAGATATGGACATTTTTAGCTTAATGTTATTGCAGGATACATTTTTGTTTAAAAAAAAATTACCCGTCGTCTCATCTTGAGCACATTTTACAACATCTCAGGAACTATTAACCATTAAAGCCTGAAATTGTCAGTGTTATTTCTCATCGTGCACTTACTCACGACCTGCAGTTTTAGGCTTGAAAATAAAGTCTCTGATTATGGGTGAGTTTAGATATTGAAAAAATAAAATAAAATAATTAATGCCATCATGAAAAGTCCCATTTTTGAGAACTTACTATGAAAAAAATTATGGCACAGAAGGGAACTATTGGTATTTTCTAAACCATATCTAGTTGCATTGTCACAATAATTTAAACCAACATATATAGAATACCTTAATAAAGAAGTACTTGGTCACAAAAATGCTTGACTTCCACCAGTGGGTGTGACAAGTTAGCCTAACTTTCAATGTGTGAAAAAATGTGCTAAAAGTTTTTATTCCTGGAAAGCAATTGATATATTAATGTAGAATTTCACAGATGTCATTTTAAATAGCCTGACCTTATGATAAAGTTTTGTGCAAATCAGAGATAGTCAAGCTGAAGGCCGTTGATTTTAGATGGAGTGAACCAAAAGAGAGTGAAGGTTGAAATTTGCTCTGGTAGAAAACACTGCATTATACCTGTAACTGTTCTTAGAGGGCGGTTTATGTTGTCCTGTTGATCTATAATCTAATCTAATAAACCCAGTTTAATGACAAGCTAATTCTCCATAATGACCATTACAACTATTAACACATATATCTTTACACATAATCCAACCCACCTCAAAACCTGAGCAAATCTTTAAGTTTAAGAAAAGTATGTATATTGTGTGTGTTACATTTTGTTGCCTTCTCAGTCTCATTATAGCACTTCTACCTGTGAACAACACATTTTCCACTCATACGAGAATTTTCACATTATTGCCTGATGCTAGCTCATGCTGGCTTGTGATGTTGCAAGACTGTCATATGCATTTCCACCCACGTTACAGTACATGCAAGGAGGAGCAAACAAATGCAGACACTGATTTGTTATGTGTAAACTACAGTTACTTTAATAAACTTACTGAAGCTTGCAGAAGCAAACTACAACAAAAAAGTAGCTGCTGAGGCCAAGCAGGGAGAAACCAACAAAAGTCCAACCAAAACAAATCCAAGGGAGAAAACAAGGTTAAAATCCAAGCGGGTAACCAAAAACAGGAAAGCATGGGGAACAAAGTGGAGACACACAGAGCAGGATGCCAACAAGCAGCCAAACTGACCACTAACAAGGAGAAACACTGGACCATAGACACACTAACTGGGAAACAAGACACAGATGACAGTAATCACAACAGAGCAGACAATTAAAGAAGCGGGAAACGCACTAAAAGTTAGGAAGTTAGGAAGACAAACAAGGTGCAAGGAAGTGTCTGCTTTTGGTAGAAGGTGGATGTAAGTCACTCACCGGTTTGTTTTTCTGTTAACTTGATGTAATTTCACGATTCCAGTGGCTACAGACAGAATTGTGCTTCTTGCTAAAGTGAAGTTTATTTGACTGATTACAGAAAAAGGCCCAATAAAAAGATGTTCAACAGTCATCACCCTGGAGGCCATCTTGTTGTGGAGCTCAAAGAGGAGGTGCGCCGCAAAAGCAGCCTTTTCATTTGTTAGATGAGTAGGAGGGGTCTTAAATCTGATTGGATGAGAGGTGTGTGATAGAATTAAAGGTAATTCAGGTAAACACAGAAGGAAGCGCAAATGTTTTTCTCATTTTGAATGTTCAGTACTGATGATTGTGTGTCTATGAATTGAGACTTTGTTAGAAGATCTTAAGAAAATCATGTCAACTCAATTCTAGAGCTCTGATCTGATTAGCCAGTTTGAACTGGGAAGGCAGGCCCCCTGACCTACATGTACATAGGCGTATACTGGGAGAGGAGCAGGGGAATAGTCTGTTCTGAAGGCAGCACAATGCAGCACTACACTGCGTCACAAGTGTTGGAAGTGATTGTTTGAAAAATTTTCCATGGCTTTTTTTTTTCTCTTTTAGAGATTGCTATTTGTTTGGAGAATGCAAATAAATGGCTTCATCCTTTTCCAGAGTAATGTTTCCTCCACCTCTCCTTTCAGCACAAGGTAGGTAACTTCCTGAGATGATGCAGCAGTAGCAAGTTAAAATGGACAATTTCCAGCAGCCTTCAGTCTGTACTGGAAGGTACAGAAACACAACAGTTTATTTAAATGTTATCCGACTCCCTTTTGTACTTCATAGTGCTCTTCCATAGTTGAAAGAGCAGCCTATTAAAATGGTCTACAGGTGATCTGT
>NW_007578503.1:263924-294049 GCF_000690725.1 Stegastes partitus | reverse complement strand
GTCATTAAGGACAGGGAATTTGAGTTGGGCACCACATTGACCTTTGCAAACTAAGAATTTCTCTCTAAATTATGGGATAGTTATTACTTTCTGCAAGTCAAGGGTCAAAATATTGGCCTGCTTGCTACATAGATAGAAGTTTTTACTTTCTAACTGTGAAAGTTTATTCCCCTTCGAGCTCAACACCTGAGCCCATCTTCCCCCCAACCCCACAACCCGCCTCCTCCATTTCAGCCGCACACACGAACACACATCATTTCATGGTCGAATAGCAGCCGCCACAAACAGCGCAATAACTTCTCAATATTTAATATTGGCAATTTTTTCATCTATATTACCAATCTTTTTATTTAAAGTCTCCAGCCAGAGCATCTACTACCGGTCTCGCAACCGAGAAATATTGATTTTTAATCCAAAGTGCAGCAAAATAACACGAATAAAGGGGTCAAGTGGGAGACAAAGTTTTAAATGACCTGCTCTGCTCTGCAAGTTGGTGCATAATGGGCAGCTTGTCTCCTGCAGTATTACAATGACTGGAAAATGTCCAAGCTGAAAAAAAAAAAGTTAATGATTTTGTCTTCTTACTGCAAGAAGTTTGACCCCACTGTCATTTCAGACTAAAACATGATGTGCCTGTAAAAATAACGGAATATTTTAGTTTGGAAAATCTACAAAAGCAGAGATATTTGTCTACTCTTCAAGGATATATTATTATGAATTCAGAGGAAGTTTTCCTCTCTGCCAGCTCTTTCCTCCCCATCACAAAGTGCTTCACTTTTTACGGCCCTGCTGATTGTAGGTGACACTTTAAAGTTTCATGGAAAGAAAATGTGCAGCGAACTTAACGGTGGCCAGACTGCAAAAAAAAAAAAAAACTGGGTCACGCTGGAATGTAAGTCCAAGTGGAATAAAGCCCTTCATGAATCATGTAGAGTGGAGCCTTATTGTACATACAGCGTGAGACAGACAGTCATTGTTTGTGTGAGCATGCGTGTCTGGAGGGAGTCTCTTTTGTACCTCGGACCATGTCTGTGTACAGTATATGTGTGTGTTTGTGCATTCATGTGCGTCCAACCTTTTCACACCGTGTTCGGTCTTATTCCTCAAACCAGATTTTGCTGCAGTGTTAAAGCCTAAATCTTAAAAATATGAACATCAGGGGGGCTTTCTAATTGGACTTTATTTTTGGCTTAAGTACTGATTTTTCAACTCAATTCAATTAAATTCAAATAACTTTATTTATTCCCAAGGGGCAATTTAAAAGCTCACTGAGTATTTAATATAAAGACATAGAAAAAAATAAAAAATAAAATTAAGCTAATTAAAAAAAACAATAAACCACATCATAAATATTACATTTGTAGAATATCTGTCTCCATATTACATTGTTGATGCACTTATATACCCAAAACATTTATATTGAACTAATTTGTAAAAAAAAAAAAAAAAAAGTATTTATTTTATTTTTTTATATTACCATAATAATTTGAAGAGTGCTGTTTGCAAATTGCAGGAGCTCGTATCAACACATTGTCGAACACGTTTTACCATAGTTTATCATGCAGCTGTAAACAATAAACATAACACCACTTTAAATTCTTCACCGTTCTATTCCATTAGCGAAATACTTTAATAAGCTGGAGTCATCAGCACTGTGAGGCTGTCAGACAGCCAGCAACGACTCCAGAAAGTTACTGTGCCAACAATAATAAACTTTATTTACAGAGCAGCCGTCAAAAAGAAAGTGCTTTACAATAAAAACACATTAAAAGTAATAAGAACCAGAACTTCAGATATAAACAAGGTGAAATAACTCGAATAAATCGGTGAAGTAAAGCCAAACGATACAATGAAACCCAGCATCATCTTTTCAAAGCTGAGGGGCCCAGATGGCAAAGGCCTCTTCACCTTTGGAGACGAGATGAGAACTGGGAGGTATTTGCGAGACCCTGTCGGAGGATCTCAGGCAACAATCAGGCTCATAGGGAGCTAGCAGATCACAGATATAGACAGAAGCCTGACCGTTCAAGGCTTTAGAAACAATAAAAAGGCAATAAAACCCTAAAATCAGTTCTAAAACTCACTGAAAGCCAATGAAGGCCACTAAGGACTGATAGTTGTAAATGCTGTCCACGGGCTAAACACAACTGTTTTTGCACTTTGGCTTTTGAGCTTTTGAGAAGGTTTAGCAAGACAAAGTGATTAGAGGTTTAGAGGTGCTGGCTGCTGGATTTTTTAAAATCCATTTCCGGTCTTTCCACCAGGCTAAGGTTACGTGTCTCCTGGATCGAGCTTTGTGTTCAACCTATCTATCTCCTCACCTTAACTTTTCCCAAGAAACTCGGCAAAAAAGTGGGATCCAAAATTAACTAATGACAATCATAACCACATGAAAACTGAGTCATCTTTGCAGTTCATTAGCTACTGTGAGAGAGCAAGTAATCTCCAGTTTTCCACAACATTTCTAATGCCCAATGTAAAGCATAAAGATAAAGTGTGTTAGATGCTGCAGAAAAGGTCCGAAAAAGCTTGTAAGTGGATCTTGAGTAAGAACATTTGGTCCAACCATTATCTTTGACGTTAGTTCCTCACTTTGTTTGATAGAGTCAAAAAGAAGCAGCCGCATGGGAAATGCATAACGAAACATTTTGTCAGGTTTAATTCCAAAAGCCAGCGGGGTTACATATGAAATTTTCTCTGAACACATGGTAATGAAACATCAAGGAGTGACCCACCTACGTGCCAAACTGTAAAGCCTTTGTCCTCGATATCAAGGCGAACTCCTGACATGTTGGGGTGATGCAAATTAATGCAAACACGAATTCCTGGAGTGCATCCGCAGAGGTTAAATCCCATCCGTCTGTTCTTCCTTTTATCTTTCAGACAGTCCTGAGGGCTGGACTGAGCCGGATGGAGCGAGGCATGAACAGAAGTCTGCGGAGGTGTGACATAACAAAGAGATTAAGATTACAATCACACTTCATCCCTCTGAGGTAAGAGAGGGGCGAGAGAATTCAAATACCAGGTTTCTCTGCATGGGAGAGAGAGAGAGAGGTGAAAAAAAGACAAAAAATAATATCAGTGACTGTAAACATGTTAAAACAGTGAAGCGTTAAATAAATTTAATACCCATTTTGTGAAGAACAAACGCATTAGTGAAAGCATGCAGCCAATGAGCACTGATTTCTAGTCAGCATCAGAGGAAGCCTCGTTTCACACATCAGCACATGAATTTGCATGATAAAGGAAATAGGTTGTCTTTTTTATTTAAAAGACTTCAAGTTCTGAAACATGTTTTACACTTCAAAATCATCTCCGATCATCTCATCTAAGCACGCCACTCCGACAGAAGCTTCTAGCGATGTAATTAAGTTTCTCCGTATGTCCATGCTGAGACTGACAGATTGTTGACTAACAGTGCAGAGTCACAAGAAATGAGGCAAAATGGCACGAGACGCGAGTTATTGATAACGGTAATTATCTGAGATCAGTGCAAGCTGTTTGTTGCGGTTTCGCAAAGATCCCGGCAACCTTTTATGACAGCTCATTTAGCGAGAAGACGCCGTTGCAGGTGGCTACGTTATGGAAATGCAATGGAAACAGTAGACGTACAGTAAAAAGCTAATGTTGGTAACACAGTTTGATTAATGGTATGGATGTGATTCCTGCATTGATCAACTGAGACAGGCCTTTTTCTTTGCTGGTGGATTGTTGGGCCTCCTTAACCTGTATATAAAACAACGTATACAACAGGAAATTATCGTTTTTTGGCCTAAATTTGGGCTTAAATTTGGGATTAATTGTAGCTTTAAGTGCCAAATCTGGCTTTTAAACCAGAGAAAGTGGTTAGGATACAAGAGTAGTTGTGTTTTATCTTACAAAAGAGGGAACAACATGAAGGAAAAAGAACACAAAGGCCCACCACTGATGAAAGAAAGCTACAGATGGTCCATCAAGCACAAAGGCATTCATCATGAAGTCTGGGTGTCTTTTTTTTTATGGTGACTGAAAGGTCTCAGCGACAGCTTGTTTTCCTGAGTCTGCACTTCAGACCTCTCCTGCATGACCTCCATCTCAGATATACAATATAAAGAGGGCTCCTTCTCATTCATAATGCATATGAGGACACACAGTCTCTTCTTCAGCTCTCCAAAGACACACGAGCGACCTAATAAAAACTGATATTTAAAAATGAAAGCTCATTTTGGCTATGAGGATTAATGAGCGCCCCAGTGGTGGTCACTTAAGAGTACATGATAACTCAACGATAAGTTCGGAAAAGTCTCCCTAGGCCCTTCTTGTAGTTCACTCTTCTGCTCTCATTCTGCTTTTATGATGAAATTTGACTAATTCTCCTTCGTGAGACGTAAAGATGTGAGGATGTATTTGCCTTCGGTACACATTTGCCAATAACACAGCAGGGTTTTCCACTCAGAAATCCAATCTGCAGGCATCAGGAAGAGATGAATTACCTATGGAAGTCCATACACCTCAGCTTGCTTCTTCATCTACACAGATCCCAGTTAATTCTGCCTCCAGTGAGCTTGGCTGAAGCCCAGATCATTATCTAACTATCCATTGAGCTGTGTCACATTCTTATTTAAACAAATGGCCCTCACCGAACCTTTGGCTTTGCTCCAGTTCACTTGTCAGGAGTCAAACTCTGCGAGGGAGGAAGCACTTCAGCAGCCGTTTTTAGGCTGCAGCCACTCGACAAATCTCATCTGCAAATATCCTTCCATAAACTCCAGTTAAAAGCTACAACAGAGGAGTCAACGGAGCAGAAAATAAAGTGTTTATATTCTGAAACAAGATATCAAATATATGAAAACTCCTCATATGACAGATTACCGCCTGTGCGATAGTTGTGAAGTCATTATTTAGAAGTGCATTTATTTTAGGTTCTTAAAAACAGAATCACAGTAATTCTAAGTGGTAAAAATGGAAACAGATACACACTCTCTTTCACACACAAACAGACTGTAAGAGCAAAACAGCCAACTTCACTGTGTGGTGGCCCCAAGTGGTAGTGGGAAGTAATTGAATTCTGGAAAGATTCCACTACAGAATACTCTGATATAAATTCCCTCTTTATTTGTCATGATGGCGATTTGTCATTTTTTTCCCCAATTGCAGCAGATTTTGGAAACATTTAATAAATGTCACGTTTTTCCTCTCATTTAGAGGTTTAAACACACATCAGACACATCAGGAGCTGCTGTTGTCTGATTCTTGAGGGGATTTTAACTCCAAATTAGTCTCTTTCTCAAGTTGCTCTGGTGTGTGGACACTGGTGTTGACGAATTGTTTACAGGATGCTCATCAACCCAAACCAAGGTGTGTTATTACCAACTTATCAGCTACAAAAACGTTCATTAAGAAGCTTATAAGTTCAAGTGTTGTACTGTATTTGCTAGATATATCCAACCCCTCATTTACTTTAATACAACTTAGTGTGGATCAATCCCTCAGTTTGTCACATCAACTGGAAATTCAGCTCACTTGTGGACAAGAAGCATTGGAACCAGAAAAATTCAATAGCTGTAATATTAATATTTTAAAGGGTTTACTTTGACAGTTTAAATAGATTCTCTTTTTCAAGGAAAATGATCTATTCAACATCTTACACTTTCTTGAAGATAAAGTGCTCAATGCCACGCTGCCAAACTGTCGGACCCTTAAACAAGGCTTTTAATCTGCTCCAGGGACGTCTTATCGTGGCTGACCCTGCGCTCTCACCCCCAACTTGGATACGCGAAAAGAGATTTTCACAGTGCCGTAAAGAATTTGTAACAAATAAAAGCTTCCTCTTCTTAAGCTACATTCCACGTACAGGATCTGCAAATCTCTTCCAAACTCTTCTTTTTATAAGCCTGTATGTAGTCTGAAGGCAGTGCTTTGACAAATAAGGACCTCGAAGTAAAATCAATGACGCCGAAACCCTTCCGACCTTTCTGACCTTTCGGCTACTTTGACGGTAAAGGCACTAATAAATAAAACCCACAATATCCGATACCTTTTCCCCTAATGTCCTCTTAATTTGTATCAGGTCCTAAAATGTACAACTGTACACCGTGTTGTTAAAGCACCCTGAGTGTTCACCGTACACTCACCAAATCCCCTTTCACCTCCAAAGTGACTCATTAACTTAGTATTGATTGGGCCCTGCGGAGACGACTGTGGGCCATGTTCTGCTGTCAGAAATCGGCGAGATAAGAGAGAGATAGAGGGGGAGACGCACATGGAGTGAGGGCGAGAGGAAATGAAAGTGATACAGCAAATGAGACAGATAGAAAAATGAAAAGAGTGGAAGAGGGAAAGGGGGGGACTCACATGAATAGATCTGGGAGCTGACAACACTGTGTGTGTACCGGATATGTTGTATAATAACATAATTACAGTAAGAAAGACAATTACAGTTCAACACCTCACTGGCAGGAGGAACATTATCACACCAAGCACATGTGTCTGACTGTATACGTGGGTGGGTATGTTTGTATGAATAGAATAGAATAGAATAGAATAGAATAGAATAGAATAAAACTTTATTGATCCTTCCGTGCGAACCTCAGGGAAATTGTTGTACTAGAAAAGCAACACAACATCAGCAGCAACAGTAACAACAACAATCGTAATCAGTAACATATCAGTTCATGTGGGTTTGTACACTGTTGATGGCTCTATAATGGCATAAAGCTAATGTTAATGAAGCCTTGCAAAGGGTCAGTCTGGAGGACTGTCGTCATTCTTTTGCTTTCTTATATATATTTGTTTGTTTTTTTTAAAAGGATCCCCTTCAGTTGATGCCAAGACATCAGCTAGTCTTCCTGGGGTCCAGACAATAGAATATCAAAAGCAAGCATTGCAGTCTCAAGTAGAAATAGAACAAAAAACAACAACAAAAATAATTGAAATAATAATAGAAATACGTAGAAAAATACATCAAAAATAATACATAGAATAATATAATATAGAGTATTACAAAAAAGATAATACATAGAAATATAAGTATAGATAAAAATACATGGAAAATACTTATTTTCTTCAAAATATATTCTCCCTCTTTTTAAGAAAGTTATTTTATTCTGTAAATCTCTTTTTTTTTTTCTTTTTTGTTTTTTTTTTGTTCAACTAGCTTAAAAAAGTTCAGATAGTCCCACTGCAGAAATAAATAAAACTGCATGTTTACCACAGCATCGGATTTACCTGCTTTGTCGTGCAAACGAAAAGACAGTCAATTTGGGAGTGACAGTTGGTTCCGATATTGAATTATTTTCGGGCTCCAACCCTTTTCACTTTGCAGTTCGTTCATGTATTTTGCCTTTGACTCTCGCCTCCTGTTACCATTTGTACCATCTTGTACGTGGAACTGGAAGTTTGTTTGCATTTAATAAACATGAGAGCGCTGCTACGTTCATGCGCCCTTGAAGAGACCGAAATACGAAGACCAGATGTAGCAAGGTCACATCTTCTGTAGCTCAGGATGTCAGCACCTGCCTTTGACGTCTCCTCAACGTACACCAGCGGAATATCTATTTGTTGATTCTGTTCGGTTCTATTCAGTGGAATGCCAATGCAAGGTGTAGCGTGGCCTCTATGTAGGAACGGGGAAAATAAGGATGTGGACGGGTGGAGGACTTCATGCAGAAGACAAGAATGTTTGTCCTTTTATAGACATGCAACTAATTTTACTTTTTCCTGAGGTTTCATTTAGTCATGTTTAACTGACATCTTTGTTTATGAAATGCTCAAATCATGCTTCTTTTTTAAAAAAAGATTTTTTTAGATAACCTAACGGACTCATTACCTTGACTGTACGCAGACTGATCATGCTCATTGTTGTGCAGTAGCGCCTCTAAAAAGGCTCATTGTAAGTCAGGAAAAACCCTCATCTGGGTTCTTGTCTGGTAATATAGTTGCACAGAATCTCGCAGTATTTAAATAATCTAAATAAACTCAAGAATCCAGCAGTCATATCCGCAAAACTCGCATCTCATTTCCCCGTCTTCCATTGTCTCTCTAACTCTCTCACACACACACACACAGCCACTTGTTCCTCCTCCTCTCTATCACACGTTCCTCATAATAGGATGGACAAATTTGTCTGTTTGTTTGCTCCTCAGCTCCTTCGCGCTCTTCATTATTACAGCCTTTTGCTCGAGTGGCTGTGCAGACACTCTGGATTGGCTCCAGCCCCAAACCTCACCGGCCCAATCTCCCCTGCATGATTGGATAGGCTAAGCCTTATCTCCTCCCGGTCAATATCATATACCTGCCGGTGCTAAGCGATTGCCTTTCTCCCCATGTAGATGCTTGTCAAATTGAATGAAGGCCCGAGTTTATTGATTGGGTGATAACAGTGGTGGCAATTGAGGGATTGGGTGAATTTTGGTTGGTCTGGGTGATCCAGGGGGGCCGACTGGGTCCTTTAGCAGCTCAGTATATCGTTCGTACCCGTCAGTGTTTCTGTCTATCATCGAGTGACTTGTTTTTTTATACACGTTCGTGTGCGCATGCAAGGACAAACACTCATTGCATGTGCATTTGTTCTCCGGTCAAATTTTTTCCATTATCACAGCTCATTCAGCGACTGCTGCCTCTAATATGTGTGATCATATTGCGTCTGTATCATCTCATCAGCGCCAGTAGCTACTCATGTTTCAGTCTTCATCTGTTCTCTGTTTGACAGAGGTGTCTGCTGAGATGCCAGACAGTAATCATGTTGTGTTTTTATATAGAATATCACCACATATCTAATGTGTTTCTGTTATCTTCACACCCTTTCCCAAAAGATGTCTGCGAATAGAAATACCAGTCATAGTTTTTCTTTTTTTTTTTTTTGCGAGTCTCTTTGTGGCTTATATCGAAGCCATTTTTGAAGCAGCGTGACCTGTGTTCAAGCCGAGACAAACATCTTTTGAGGAAGATGCTCCAGGATAATTCCACTTTTTATAAACTTTGGCTCTATTTTGGTAGTTTTGGGGGGCTTATTTCTGTCAGTTATGATAGATTGTGCTCACCAGAATAGCTGCTGATGTTAAAGAACATGGCAACTTGCCATAAGAAGTTTTGATGAGGAAAAATGAGCAGCCAGACATTTAGACAGGTTGCAAACAAGCCAACAGTTAAGCCAAACAACCTGAACTGCTTTATCTGGAGGGAAAATATAATAAAACTTTCATTGTAGAAGAAAATTATATGTCAAAGTTTAACCAGGGAGTTGCTTTTGATAAAAGTGGGACAACCTGGTGGTCATCATGTAGTTATCTGACAGTTTGTGGATTCCTTGTGGTCACATTGTCAGATCTCAGCAGTGATATTGGAAAGCATAATATTATCATTGCTCATAGGAATTATGAGCAAAACTAAAACCCCCAGAAAGGCCTGTTGTCAGGGTTGGGGGTTGGAAAATTATCTCTCTCTGACCCTCTATCCATAATTCCTAATGACTGTTCTGTCCAGGACCGGCTGAATAAGAAAAAATATCAATGCTTAATATCATCAGTTACTGCATCGCATTACTGTGAGATCAGACCAGACGATACTACTATTGCATAATACCTCCTCTTTAACCCCAAACTGTTCTGTCATGCATCATTAGTTTTCTGACCCGGCTCTCTAATCGCAGGGCATAAGAAAGATTTTTCATCTGTAGCATAATATCAAAGTCAAAACTGCATTATTAGAGCATAAATGAGAGTTAAAGAAACAAGCTGGAAACTAAGTCAATTTGTAAAAGATGCTGTTTGATCTGCTAAGCCTCACACAGAATGCTGCCTCAGCACTATGTGAATCAAAATGTTCTACCATGGTCGGGTTTTCTTTTCCTGGATTTTACTCTGTGTAAGTATTTAAGCTTTAACAGTTTTAAAAAGAAGAAAATTAGATGGTTTGTTAGCATCTTCAAACAATTAAAGAATGGAAAGATTCAATATGGGATAGGACAGGTTTTGTTGCTGATTTTTTTTTTCCAGAACTGATGAGAAGTATGGATGAAAAGGAGATTATGTTCCTGCCAGTTTGATTATTTTGCAAAATGAATGACCAGTTTCATTAAAAATCCCCTCCTATCCATCCATCATGTTCAAATAGCAATCTATCAGATTGAAGAAGCAATTAACAATCGCAAAACAGTTAACTTGGTGTCGGTAATTTTGTGGAATGAAAAATTCCATTAAATGCTACATTTTAGTGCGCTCTAAGGTGTCTATGGGACATGATCAAAACACATGTAAAGCAACTGTAGGTGCATGACAAGCTACTAGTGCATCCCCCCTAATGTACACTTTAAAGAATCATGTTTAAGCTCAACAACAACAACAACAAAATGCAACCGTTTGCATGGATCCCTTTGAGTTATGGCAACTTCTAATGAAATTATGTTCAACCTACAAACTATACCCCATTTCAAATTATTAAGCAAACTATATATTTTTCTTTGATTTTCCTAAATAGTCAATGCAAATGACAGCCAGCATAATTTGCAAGTCATCAACCGTTACAGTATAATTTGAATGTTATGAACAAATCTCCCAATGATAGCAGAATTTTTTTTCAAAAACAAAAAACTTAAAATGCACTGTTCTTAATTATTAAGCACAACAGAGTTCCAAAACATTTTATAGGTTGTAAAGAACTGAAAATGGTCATTTGTTGAATTTGCAGCATTAGGAAGTCATATTTACTGTAATCAAAAGCTATTTCAGTCAAAAACATCCTTGACAGACAAGTTACATTTTAACTTAGAACCCCCTATTTGATAGCAGCTTTACAATTCTTGCATCCATTGAACTTGTAAGTTATTGGAGAGTTTCTGCTTGAATGTCTTTGCAGGATGTCAGAATAGCCTCCCAGAGCTGCTGTTCGGATGTAAACAGCCTCCCACCCTCATAGATCGTTTTGTTGAGGATGAAGTTCTCAATAGGGTTGAAGTCAGGGAAGGATGGGGGCCACGCCATGAGTTTCTCACTTTTTGTACCCATAGCAGCCAGTGATGCAGAGGTATTCCTTGAGATGGTGCATTGTCATGCATGAAGATCATTTTGTAATGAAAAGCACGGTTCTTCTTTTTGTACCATGGAAGAAAGTGGACAGGCAGAAACTCCACATACTTTTCAGAGGTCATTTTCACACCTTCAGGGTCCCTAAAGGGGTCGACCAGCTCTCTCCCCATGATTCCATCCCAAAACATGACACCGCCACCTCCTTGCTGATGTTGCAGCCTTGTTGGGACATGGTGACCATCCACCAACCATTCACTACTCCATCCATCTGGACCATTCAGAGTTGTATGGCACTCATCAGTGAACAAGACTGTTTGAAAATTGGTCTTCATGTATTTCTGGGCCCATTGCAGCCATTTCTTCTTGTGAGCATTGGTTAGGCGTGTCCCAATAGAAGGTTTATGTATAACTGCAAGCCTCTGGAGGATCCTTTGCCTTGATGTTCGCGGGACTCCAGAGGCACCAGCAGCTTCAAATACCTGCTTGCTGCTTTGTAACAGCATTTTAGCAGCTGGTCTCTTAATCTGATGTATTTGTCTGGCAGAAACCTTCCTCATTGTACCTTTATCTGCACGAACCTGTGTGCTCTGAATCAGCCACAAATCTCGTAATAGTACGATGATCACACTCATGTTTTTGTGAAATATCTAAGGTCATTATACCTTGTCCAAGGAATTCAACTATTTCACGCTTTTTGTCAGCAGAGAGATCCTTTTTCGTTCCCATATTGCTTGAAAATGTTGGTCTGTTTAATAATGTGGAACATCCTTCTTTAGCAGTTTTTCCTTTAATTGGGCTCACCTGGCAAACTGATTATCAGAGGTGTCTGAGATTGATCTCAGTGATCCAAAGAGCCCAGAGACACAATATCATCCATGAGCTTAATTGAAAAAAAAAATATATATTCTTCATGACACTTACATACAATTTGCATAATAATTTGGAAGGCGGTATACGTTGAGTTGTGGGAAATAGATTTTCCACTATACTTAAACGTACCATCTGAAAATGTCCAAAATGGAGGTGGGGACTTAAAATCCTAAACTCAAGATGCAAAATAATTGAATATTTCTTTAGGTTACCTCAGCTGTCCACCCAACTCATTAAAATAATGTTTTCAACTTAAAAGATATATAAATCAATGCATTATTTGTTTATTCATTAGAACTTACAACCACACATTTAGTTAAGTGGTGGAAAAAAATCCCCTTGAATTATTTTTTTAGAGTGCATTCTACCTGATAAATGCTACAGAAAGGTACCAAGCAGGTGTTTTCTCCTGTTGTTCTTTAAAGAGTTGGTGCACGTGTACAGGACAACAACTGTCCTATTCAGTTTACCTCAAAGCTATGTAGAATCTTAGCATTGGTTCAAGATTAGCATTCACAGACCGCTGCACTTACAGTGTACTGTGTTTTGCCAACATGAAACTGAAGATGCACAAAGGGCAGAAAACAGCCACATCGACATGGACACAGTCACTGTTATTCATTGGAATGCATGGCCAGGCCTGTGTTACAGGCCACTGGGTAGTGAATTTGGAATTGATTCATCCTGGTGTAATAATCATTTCACCTTCTAAATGTGGAAATAATGTGCCCTTTTGAGTCCACTTTTGAAAAATCCAACTGTTCACATTACATTGCTTGTAAATTACAGGACATGATGGATCGGTGGTTGAATAACAAAGCTGTTCCAATTGGCCGTTGGGATTTCGATTGCAGGCCATTGCGGACAAACCTTCTACGTGGCTTGTAAAAATAACAAAAAACCCACATTATTTTTAGTTGTGGCATACCGGCAGCTTAATTCAGCTGCATGCACGATGCATTGTGAGTACTATATTAAAGTTTACGTTCAGCAGGTGGATGTACATTGTACATAAAGCACAGCCGTTGATAGAGTCACAGCTCTGCCTTTGTGTTTTTCCCACCAAAACATCCCGTAGCCGGAGCCTGCAGACAGATCACAGTGCTATAATACTATAATGGCTTGCTATAAAAGGGAACGTACCAACTGAAAAACAGATGTTGACATTTTCATTAAATCCAGTAATATTGTAGACTCTGCTGAACACACAGCTAGAGAGTAAACTGTAAATTAAGGAAGGTCTCAGAGACCCTTTCCAGTGTTTTCCCCCCAACTGAAAAACCCAATTGTATCATTTTAGCAAGTGAAGTATTGTGCTATGGGGATGTTTTGTTTGTGCAGAACACAAATGGCAGATAAAAAGCCTTTTTTTTTTTACACTTAATACCTCTAAACAGTTTTCACTGGGAAGCCTTTTAACACTTTTTTGTTGCAGATTCCAGGCATGCTATCACGCAAACAGTAAAAACATTAAATCAAAGGGCTGAAAATGTTGGAAATAGCTGTCAGTGCGGTGACTTTAGTGCAGAACTAAATACAGTAATTTTATAAATCCAGCTTTTCTATCAAATATAAAAATACATTTTCTTCTCCACCCAGAGTTCTAGGCTTTAAAATGTCACAAAGACATTAGGGGAGAATATAAAATAATTTATATACACTGTTTTTGAGTGCTTGAACATCTAGTCCTCACTAAAGTATATGTCATGTAAGACAATCAATAAAATGAAATGGAAAGGTCAAAGTTGAATTGACATTTAAAGTGTATTGAGCATTAACTCATGCACTTAGTAACACGCAGGAACACATTCCACCCTAGAAATTATTAGTAGCTGCTGGTAGCCTTTAAGTGGCACACTGAATTCAACTATTTTTCCACCTATCTAACATTTTCTGACAGTTTCTTTATTTGAAATATGTTTACAAAACCAGCTTGTTAAGAACGGACAGCTTGTGCCGCAGGAAATGAAAGCTTGTTTTCACAGTCTTGATTATTACATGAGCTTGACCTCTGCCAGAATGGATGTTTTGAATGAGGTTTAATTTGTTCGGAACAAGTAAGTTAATGAAATCATTTAGAACAAAAATGTGTTCAATTATTCAGTCAATACAACTTTCTCTATTTATGAAGGGAATCAGATTTTGGACAAAAGTTAAAAACCAGACAAAAGTACACACTGACAATTAAAACCTCTCTAAAAAGAAAAACACCTTTGATAACAGATCAAAATGAGCTTGGGAATTTTATGTCAAAATAAATAAGGAGCAGGTTTTAAATGAAGTAGATAAAGTTATGGGCCACCATGATACCAGACTAAACAAACAAACAACACTCTAAACCTGCTTAAAAGGCTTCTTAAATCATTATGTGACATACAAATGTTCTTATATAAAGGTATAGTGTGTTTTATTGCTTCTTCAAGGCATTACTATGAAAAGGCTTTAATAACCAGGAAACATGAGGCTGCTGCTGCATTTATTCACTGCTGAATGATGGAAGAAGCAGAGACAACCCAAGTAATGACCTGTCAGGGTTATATAAGTCCATGAAGTCTGTATATTAGTCATTCAAATGTTTGAGCAAAAGCTGGAGTAAATTTCTTGTATTTAGAGATACACAAACATAAAAAAAGAAACTCTTCACGTTATGTATGACACAACGTCACATAACTGCTTTGAATCTGTCTTCCAAGTTTTTAAAATTCGGTCTTAATTGGGGAAGCACATCAGAAAGCTATGGAAGACCCCCTCCAGTGAAGTGTTTTTCTACTTTGTTAACATGTCCATATGGTGTGTTTTATATTCTGGAAGACATATAATGAGCAAAATAAGTGGTCAACCCCATGAACACTTACGCCTTGAAACTGACACATGCAGATGACAGTCTCAGAAACACAGTCAGCCTCCTGGGGTTTCATACATGACAAACATAAAGGACCAGTCCTGTCATCTTACAGCAGATTGGGGGTTTTTATGTCAATATTCTTCTTTAGAATCAGTTTCCAGTTTTATTCAATATGTGGCTGAAGTACTCCAATCTTCAACTATTCATTGTGTAGCGTAGAGTGGTTTTATAGTGTCTTGGTAGAGTTGTTGGTGAGCTGTTGTGTTTGAACAGCGGGGTGGACAAAGAGGCTGAGACTTAATAGATCTGCACATTCCAGAGGAAGCAAAGGTACATCTAATTTAAAAGTGTTTAAATATGTAACTTTCAACCACAAAGATGAGGTTTTTAGGGGTTAAAGTAATGACTTGAGAGGGTCTTTAACGACTATGAAATTCTTTTGTACCCTAACACTTACTTGCCATTGGCACGCCCTTGAGCAAGGCACTTAGTGCTGAATACAGCCCAGTACAGCGACTCCACTGCCAAGACTACAAGAGTTTGGTCAAATTAATGTCCCAGGTGGGAAGGAATGAATGCAAAACAGGACAGAGCTGCAAAAGGGATGCATGATCAGCAAAATCCTCCCCAAGATAAATTAAGGTTGAAGAAATAGTGCAGAGGGCAGCCAAAAACTTGAACTGGGCTAGTGCCCAACAACCTCAAGACCCAGTCCTGTTCCCTTCAGGAGTTGAGAAACAGAAAATAAAAATAAAAAAAAAAACAGGGTTTGATTGGAAAGTAGGTTCCCGAGCCTAAACATATGGATTGTTTGGCACCAAGACTGTCAAGGCCAAGTTGTGGGACCGAGATTTAAATGAATGTTTTTGCTGTTGATTAATTCGCATGACAAGACGAAGCACGAGAACAGATTGGGTGGTTATAATTACCGGTCTTTAATTTCCTCCTTTTGAAAACATGTCAAAATGATAAGAGTAGAATGATAATTTCGCTCACCATTCTGCCGCTTACATCTTGTAAGTCTCAGTGTGCTCTGACAGACTGGATCTTTGCAGAGAGATTCAAATGTCCTTGCCATTACCGAGTCAAAATATTGAAGAGCATTAACTGCCTGTCAAGCCACAACAATTTCAGCATCACAGGATCAGTGCACATTGTCCTTTTATCAGTATTCTAGAAGAGAAAACCAATAACGCTCTTCCTCTGCTGCCCTATTATTCCTTGTTGCAAGTCAATTTTGCTCTAAATCAAAACACTCTGTCTGTATCCTGGCACTGTGGAGATACAGGCTGATATTAAAATGTTTGCATGAGCAATAAAGTTTTTGTTTTTATTGTTCGGGATGAGACCAACATCCTGTTCTCATTTAGTGCTCCTGCTTAAAGGTAAAACTTATTGATTTTCTGTCCTTCATGTTACACCAATGAATCGCTGAAACAATAACCAAGAATCTGTCTTTCTTTTTTCTTCCCACCTTGATTTTTGTGCTTCATGAAGCACCTGCCCTGAAGGCTCCCATTTTTTTTTGTTTTACCAGCAGTCAGTTACCTGCTTTCACACTGTTCAAATATTACCAGAAGGAGGAAGAGAGCGCTAATGATGCAAAGGAAGGATGAAGCAAAAAAAATAGATAGCCGAGAAGTGAGAGGCAAAATCAAGAGGGCACTAAAAAGATGATAAGTAGGAGAAAGGAAGAGCCAGAAAGACAAAGTAGCACAAGTAAGAGATAAACAGAAAGAGAGAGAAAGGAATGGCTTTTAAAAAAAGAGAAGGCGTAGAAAAGAGACTCCTCCCAGGGTTAATAGAGAGGCTCGGGTGTAAATGAGTGCACAGCAGCGGGGCAGCTACCTGAAAACGAGAAGAACAGCAAAAGAAAAGGCAAAAGGAGGTGAATCAATGTAACAAACAAGGTGAAGGAAGGAGCCATGAACTATTAATGAGAACCCATTTTGCCTGATGGGGGGAAAGACAGGATATAAAGGTCAGTGAATTGCCAGGCTGTGGCGGTTTGCTACAGAAACACACCAGAACACTGATGAGCGTCGTATGAGTGGGAACATTGACCAGACTCGCCTGTGGGCATATTCCTGTGCAGAAATTATGGCTTCGAGAGGAGACAGAGACTGTTGGGGAGGGACGGAAGTGAGCAAGGACATATGGGTCAATGCATCAGCAGACAGCTTTGTGCTGCGGTCGGCCATCTATTCAGTGCAGTGATTGTCAGGTGAAGGTGCAGGGATGCTGAGAAGTGCTGAGAGGGAAGGATCGTCCACCTTAAAGTTGCCATTTTAAAACATCACCACATGTGACAAATGATAATCACATTGGAGCAGCTCTATTATTTTTACAGCAACAATGTAGGAAATGACAGTGTAGAACAAAATGTGACAATGTAAAGGGGGAGAAAATTGCAAGGTAACTCAGTTTAATGGAGCTTTATAGTAACTTTTAAGCTCGGTTTGCTCTTACAGCGCTGTTTTCAGCCAAAGCAAGCCTCTATTTTCAGCCTAAAATCTGTAAAAACCCAACACCAAACAGCAGGCAGACACGAGCTGTTGAACATGAAGGAACATTCGGCAGCTAAAGAGCTAACGGCGCTCACAGAAAGTGAACATTAAACTTAAATTTGTCAAGAGGCCTGAAACAAGACTCAAAATATGCAGTCTTTTAAAAAAACAAAAAGAAACTTTTCCAATAAATCGCTGCGTGTACTACTTCTGGTGAACCTTGCAGGCAGTGACGAGGTCGCAGCTAAACACAACACTTCAAGATGAACTGAAGATGAGACTTCTCCCCTCTATGGCGTGTAAAGAAATATTACTCATTCAGATACAACACTCATGGTGCAGATCATTCTGTCTTTCAGTTGAGAACAAACTAAACCTTGACCCTCTAACGAGACTAACAACTGAGAGTCGGTGTTGCTAAGAGACGCGCTGTCAACGTCTATTGTGCACCGCTAGTGGAAGACTGTAATTTAGCTTCTGCTCCTTGATGAAAGGTTTTCTTTGTTTTTTTTCTTTCTTTTTTTTTTTTTTTTACATCAATAAAACATCATGCTAGCTGTCATTAGGTATTGAATATCTTCCTTTTACAGCATTCAGCATTTAGGAGGAGCCATTGTGATATTATTCAGCTCGGAAACTGATAGCGAGGTTGTAAATGGCAATCAATCGATTTGTAGTTGCATAGCACCGTTTGGGACAGCTTAATGCAATTCAAGGGAACTGAGAAGCAGATAAAAGAAGAGTTCAGATGCTAAAAACTAGAACAAAAACCTATTAAAATAATTATAGTATAATCAAATAAATAAAATAAATCCTGATTTTGAAAAAAATTACATTTAAAGCATTATTACAATAGTTTGAATGCAAAGACATCAACACTTTCACTGGCTCAGCGCCTAAAAAAAACAACAAGAGCTCCATCATCAAAAGTTTTTCTCCCACTTTTTGGAGCAAAACTACATAAAACCTGCAATAATGTCCCGTTTCATAGCTCGGAAACATGTCAGATGCGTAGGTGCGCGCTATGAACCACTCTAAGGACATGTAAAAGAGTAAAATCAATACAGGAGCTGACAGGCAACCAAAGAAAATACTTAAAAATACGATTAATGTCTTCTCTTCTTCTGGTCCTAGTCAACACTCGGGCAGGAGAATCAATTGTAACTGATTTATAACTTTTTTTGGGTTGATCAGATAAGAGAATATTATAACAGTATAGTCTGCTGAATATAAAAGCATGCATTACTCTCTGTGTCACTTGCAGAGAGAAATGATCACATTTTAGCTCTATTTTCCCACGATGAAAAGTAGATTTGGTGACATACCACGTGAGCCCCAGAAGTTTAATTCTGAGTCAAAAACGACGGCGAAGGGTTTCGTGCCTGCTGGCTTGGGCTAAGTCCTGAAGAATTAAATTTTGTGGCCAGTTTCTATCTCTGAGCCTTTGAACCTGCAACAAAAAATTCAGTTTTATCCCATTTGAGCTGTAAGAACTTTTGTGACAGCCCAGCACTGATATCTAAAATGCATCTGAAAAAGAGCATCAATTGGGCGAAACCAACTGCGCCAAGAGAAATTTCAGAGCCATCTACCTTTCAACCCCACAGGAGGTGAATATTTGATGCTCTGAAACAGATTCTGGGCAGGGTGACTCTTTACAGCTAGCTTCACTGGGATGGGCTTTTTTTTTTCTTTCTTTTTTTTTGAAGTAATTAAAGTCATGTGTGAGAAGAAATGCCCTAAAACGGCATGACACTTTTATCAGCCGCAGGAATTATGAGGGTTTTTTTTTCCCCCCCTGTCAGGAGCAAAAGAAGAAGAGAATGTAACATTGTTATGGAGCTTTAATGTCCTGAGAAGGAAGAAGTTGCAGCAGATGGATGAGTCAGCAGAAGGTTGAGCTTTGACACGGGTTACTGCTGTCGCTTTCCATTACGCTCACCATCTCCACACCTTCAGCTGACAATCACTGCACCGCTCCGTTTTTGACAGACTAACCTCCACAAGCCCTCTGCACTGAAGTCTACTGAAACTCTTTATGTTCACCTTGTATTTATTTACTGAAACTACACACATTTACAGATGTTTACGTAAACTGCACCTTGTATGTAATTTTTCATTACTTAAGCCAAGCAATTTCGTACAGTCGTCCTCAAATTTATTCATACCCTCCCACTAAAGAAGGAAATAAAACATCTGTCACTGAAATAAGTTGTAAATTGACAAAAAATAACAAAAAATAAAATTTTTAGTAAAATCATGACACTGCTTTTGAATTGAGATCCAAAGAAATATTTTAAAAAAACAACCACAAAAAAAGAAGAAAAAAAAAAAAAAACCCAAGCAAACAAGCAAAATGGGACCCATCCATCCATCCATCCATCCATCCATCCATCCACCGCTTAATCCTCACTAGGGTCGCGGGGGGGCTGGATCCTATCCCAGAACATGCAAACTCCACGCAGAAAGATCCCGGTGACGCGAACCGGCGACCTTCTTGCTGCGAGGCAACAGTGCTAACCAACTGCACCACCTTGCAGCCCATAATGGGACCTTTAACCAATATTTTGTTGAACAACCCTTTAAGTCAATCGCTACAATCAAGTGTTTTCTGTAACTCTCAATCAGACTTAAGCATCTGTTGACAGGTATTTTGATTTTGGCCCACTGCTCAAAGTGCTCTAATTTGTCCGGGACTGTTTTTTTTTTTTTTTTTTAATATTCTTTTCAACCACAATTCAAAGCAATGTCTTATTTTGCTAAATTATAATTTGGCAAATTTTAAAAATTTATTATTGCTTTTTACATTTTCATGTTATTTGTGTGACTATTGTGAATTTTGCCTTTTCTTTAATGGAAGGATGTGAATACATCTGAGGACGACTGTACATGCTTAGCAATGTGCAATATCCAGAAGTGCAACATCAGATACACAACTGTTTTGTTTTGTTTTTTTCATTTCCTAACGTACCAAAAAAGCTATCTTTAAAAGAAGAACCTATCTCACTGTTTTCATTGATACACCTGCACATAATATTTTTTCTAGCACATTTCTTATTGTACTTTTAAGGCCTGATTTTTGAATTGCACCAAAAGGACTGATGATTAATTTCACAATGTGCAATGAAAATAAGGAATTCTTTTCTATTATATTCATGGATAAATGAGAAACACCTCAGATAAAACAGCGAATGTTGAAATTAAAAGGAAACATCTTTAATATGCTTCTTCTCTTCAATTATCTGCAAAAGAAAAGCACTTTAATAAAGAGGTGTAAAGAAAAGGTGGTGTAATAGCACAACTTACAGTATGACTGTAGTGAGATGAGAGCTACTAATTATCTGGAGCAACACTATTGTCTTTTTCATTTTTTCCCCCTGTAAAGTTGTCACAATTAATCTGACAATATGAAAAAGATGTTAAATGTATTATCTTTAAATGTACCAGAATCTAAAATGAATCTGACAAAAAAAGTACTTTTTTTTTTAATTGCCTCTGTGGAGGATTGATTAAATAGAACCACTTATCACTTTTCTGTACACCTTGAAGGAAGCTTTTCAATGTCACCCTTTAAAAGAAAAGTTGCAGTTCATAATGTCACGTAATTGAAATTTTGGGATGAAGAAACCGTTAGAGGTTCCCACCTGTAAGTGAAGCGTCTCTTGAAGGTGTTTCATGTCCTCTGGCCATGTTTCCTAATTCATTCAAAGCCAAATGGAAAATCTTGTCAATTAGGCATTTTTGTGACAGCCTGAAAAAAAAAAGAAAAAAAAAAAGTTTAATCTTTCGCCCTTGCTCTGGTTCTTATGTTCACAGGAGACAGTTTGAAAGGGAGCAAATACCAACGGTGCAAAGGCTCCCATTTGAATAGATCCCCGAGATAAGATCAGGGAAGATTGAAAGGATTATACATCGTTATCCAACCCTGTTTTTATTGATGGAAAAAGAATAGAGAAAAGTGGCTTAAAGAGGACCCCCGTTCCTTTGTCAGCGGCGAGGAGAAATGAGTGGCAGAACGATGCCGCAGGTCTTTCTGAAAAATGAAATAATGTGATTGTCTCGTTGGCGGGGAGTTAAAGGACTTGCGCTGAATGGGGAATCCTGTTGTCGGGGCCGAAAGAAAAGGAAAGCTTTTAAGAGCATATTATCCCTAACAATGAATCCACCCAGGGCAATGTGTGATACATGAGGAGGATTGCACAGACTTGAAAGATATCACAGCCTTTCACTATGTGGGTGAAATGTAAAGGAACCACATTGCAATTCTCTCCTCCCAGTCCTCTCATATTCAATAAGCCCACTTCTGGCGAATGAGATGTGAAATTGCCTGCTATCAATATAAGGCCCCTTGGTAAAAGGCATTTTCAGATCTCTCTGAATTGGATTATTCCACCATTCATTTTTGGTGCCCAAGTTAATGACCATTATGAATGCAGAGCTGGCCGGGCAGCGACCATGACTCCAGAGGTGTTTAATAGGCCTGCAGGGAGAGCCAGGTAAGTAATCCAGAAGTAGCCATGTGAAAGAAAGGACATCGTTTGATAATTTAAAAGAGAGTTTTAAGGAGTAGGAGGAGAGCAGTAAGGAGGGGAGGACAGATGGAGTGAGCAACTGGAAAAGTCATAACTTTGACAGGACGGAAGTTTTTTGGAAAGAAACCCTGAACAATTGTTTTAAATATTTTATAATTTGTTGCATACTGGGGAGACAGTTATTATTAATATTGAGTAAGAAAGATTTTTGCTTTTATTGTGTGAACTGAATTCTGGGTTTTAAAAATAACTGTTTTTTTTTTATCTGTGGTACTTTTGAACAAGGAGGAATCCCAGAAGAGAGGAAACTAATGATAAGTATTGTCGTGGTTTCATGTTTCCCTTCACCAGACTTAATCCTTCTCTACTTCAAAACAAAAAAAACAACAATGTGATAGTGCTATGGTTTAGGTTTGGGAAGGTTTAGGGAAATATTTTGATTTAGATGTAAAATATGTCATTCGTTAGTATCAAAGGAAAGCAATATGAGCATTTTTTGTTTATGGTCATTTAAGAAAAGGAAATAAACTCATGTCTTTTCAGTGCTTTGTTAGTCCACCCGTCCACCCCAACCTCCTCCAAATGTAGATTTCATTTCTCTATGATGTGAACATTATTCTTTGCTTAATTAGGGACTTGGATGTAAACAAAGGACGTTTTATGACACTTACTAAAACAACGAATACTGACGTTTGACTGCTTTGAATGATTTTAACCACATTTTTCTGAAGACTGTGACCTGTGTTCAATAGATAAATAATTCATACTGTCCATGTTTGTACAGATACAACCTGCTTTTTCTTTTGTAAATGTCGTTCCTTTGGCTGTTTCAGCACCAACTTGCTGCCCTTACTGTCTCCATTTAAAACGCTCTCTTTTGTACAAACTAATGAGGAGAAATGTTGAGATGTTCAGCCAAGTAATTAAGCTAAATTGACTGATGAAACCGATTCCAGTTAGAGGCATCCCGATGGCCAAGTGGTAAAGACAAATACACTATAACCACACTTGCTATATAACCCAACATCCCTTAATGTATTCCTTAATGTCACACACGTTGGTTTCCTGTCTTTTTATGTACTGACATCGATACAAAAATGATGAAAATGGAATCTAAAATGAGATTATGCCGTCTGTCTTCTTTTTATAGAATCAAAAATATACTTTTCATGTTTGGCATCTATTAAAAAATGGTTATTATATGGATGATAATAATAATAATAACAATAATAATAATAATAAGATGTCAAAAACATGCCTTTTAACTCATACTTACAGGCTGTAATGAAGTCAAAAAAAAACAATCTTGTCTCTAATCACCTTTGTTTTAGTCTTGACCCATGACATCCAATTGGTCCATTA
This sequence comes from Stegastes partitus, assembly GCF_000690725.1. Lineage (NCBI taxonomy): Eukaryota > Metazoa > Chordata > Actinopteri > Pomacentridae > Stegastes > Stegastes partitus. Next base: position 270,930 of record NW_007578503.1, on the reverse strand, counting down.
AAATTAATGACTTAATGCCGACTAGCATGTATTCTACTGCATATAACAGTCTATTTGCATACAGGTTCAAAAACAATATTGAAATAAACCAGTCCCTTTCCTGCTCTATATTCTTTCATATTCTTCTTTGTTTGAAAGCATTGTCTTCAGCTGCCTGTTGATCATTTCACACTAAGAGAATATCACGGTCCTCACTATTTAAGGCATTCAGACTTCTGTCCTGAGAGAAAATGTGCCTGTGATTATAGTCACTGCAAAAGGATTTGTGCAAAAACCCCAAATCAGCAACCTCAGAAAGATGAGGAGGGTAGAAAGAGATAATGAATAAATTAAACTCAGGCAGCTGACAAACGAACAACTGCAGAAGAAACATCAGGCACTAAGATAAGAAATTAATGAAATGTTTATGTGTGGTGGGCTTAATATGGACAGAGAGGATAATAATTCATCCTGTCGCTTTGGGCTCACCCCCGCATAAACAAGACAATAAAAGAAGGATATGAAAATGAAATTAGCCTCTTTCTTTGTTGACCATGAGCTTGAGAAGAAAGCAGGCTTTACCCCAGCTCATATATGCTTAAGAAATAAATACGTGCACAACTTCCTTATTTAATTAAAGTGGCGAGGAGAAGTCAATATGACTCTGTTTGCAAATAATATTCAGGAATGACGCATATGGAAAAGAAATTAACAGTTTTCATCTAGCTCTCCTGCACATCCTCTCTGTCTCAGCACACATCCTCATAAAGCAATAATATACAGCAATTTGGTTAAGTCCCAGTTGCGCTGCGGTGCGTTCATTATGTTTGTTTATGTAAGTGGATATATCTGCTACCAAAGTGTTTTCCTGTGTGTCTTTTGCGACACTCGAGCTGGAGCTTCGAGGCCGCGGGCGATGCCGCCGCCGGTGATGAGCCTTATTTGAGTTTGAGCGAGTTAGGGTTCTGCTGGAGGTGGCATTTATCTGCCATCATGACCGCGCCGTGAGCGCTAGTGATCCACACAGCTCGACGGATTGATTCACCTCAGCCCTGCTCTGCTTTGGCGGATTCTCAAACAGGCATTGATTAGGACAAACAAATCCATTTTTATGCATTACTCAAAAGTTGATTCAGGTGCATCATTTAAATTCAGTGGAGGGAGACTGCCATCTGGTCATATCTGCCAAGTTATATAATCGCTTTTTTTCCCCTTAAGTTTGCAACCCCTTTATGCGCCATATTGCGGTTGGCATTTAGAAATGGCGAAGATAATATCACAGCTTATTTGCTCATTTTAGTGCTATATGGTGAATGCCTTTCATGACCTTAGTAAGGACAGTAAGTTTGGAAGCTAATGGCTCTTATGTAACCTGCTGTTGTTTGTGCTCTTTACTTGAGATGCTGCCTAAAGTAGCACCATGAGCTCAGTCTACACCGTGGAGGAAGAGGAAAGGGTTTTTTTTAAACATGAACTTCAACAATTTCTCCAAACTGACGAACTGTCATTCAGTGTCATATGTTCTCTTCAGCTCTCGCTGTTCCCAGAAATAACAACAAACAGATGCTGGCTTCTTTCCTATCCAATAAGAGAATATTGGAAATCAAACAAAGGTGCATATTTTCACAAAAAATACAGCCAATATTATCATTGAATGCATAGTTTTCTGTATAAGTGTCCCCGAAAAGACACAAAACTCTTCTTTTTTCTATCTCCACACATGTATATGCACCAATCGCATGTCACTAACGTTGTGTCTTCTGTCTACTTTAGTTTGTGTTTTGTCCTCTCTGGAGGCATCTCTGGTAGAACTAGATGATTTAGACCAACCACCCCAGTGTTTATTGTCTATCTATCCCTTCTCTCTCCCTTTTACCTTCAACCCAACCAGTTGAGGCAGACAGTCACCCTCCCTGAGCCTGGTTCTGCCGGAGGTGTCTTCCTCTTAAAGGGGAGTTTTGTTTCTTTCCACTGTCACCAAAGAGCTTGCTCAAAAGGGAATTGTTTGGGTTTCCAGATCCAAGATTCAAGAGATTTTATTTGCCACATGCTCAAAGAGTACAGGCAGTGAAATGCAAAGTGACTGTTCCACAAGACAGCACAATAACAACAAGAAGTGATAAAAAGCATGAAGCAGGAGAAAACAATAGTCATAAATAATGAGGAGTAAAAAGACTGTGAGTAGTGTGCATTGTACAAGATTTGCAGTCGTATGTGTATACATAAGAGCAAGTGTGTGTTTGTGTGTGTGTTTGTGTGCATCAGGATGTTACATACAAAGTATTTGCATTACTTTGTTGGATTTGTTAGGTTTCTCTCTATAACCTTGCATAATCTCCACCTCACTGTGTGAAGTGCACTGAGATGACTGTTGTGAATTTCGGCAACATACATTGAACTGAACTGAATGTAAAGCAAACAAACCAGCAGTACCAGATTATGCTATCTACAGGAGTCCCTGCTTGTTAGGCCATGCATTTGGCCTTTTGTCTACACACACAAATACAGTTTTAGGTCATTAAAATTGGACCAGCGTGAAAATACTCAGAAATTTAATTTACAGTGTTGACATGTAGACAGGGGGAAAAATGGGTTTTTGGCACATGACACAGTTATTTTCTGTATTTACATGAGAATATGTTGTGTGAACGTGGCCAAAATAGTGCTGGTTCCAAGATTTTTTACATGTTTACACATAAAATTTATATATATGTGTGTGTGTGTGTGTGTGTGTGTGTGTGTGTGTGTGTGTGTGTGTGTGTGTGTGTGTGTGTGCATAAAAACTCAGTCCACATTGCTACCACTTCACGTGATCCCCTCCTTTCGTCAATGGGCAATTCATGTTAGCCTACGTTTGAATCTCCTGGTCAGCTGGGGTCTTTCTGTCTATGGCTAATGTATGTATGTATGGATAAATGGATAGAGGGATGGATGGATGTTTGGTCAGTCTAGGGTTATAGTTTGGGCTATGCATTTTCATCTACACTCAGAAAGAAGGAGGAAACCGTTCAACACCTTGTGGGGATTTGGTCATACAGGTCTCACAGGTCTGGAGTCTTCAGGCTCATCAGAGAGAACTCTAATCACCCTGATCAGTTTGCAGTTAAGTCACATAAGCTAATGCCATATTCATGTTAGCGGTTTCAGTTCATGTCAACAGCTAATTTGTGATTGTAATTGTAAAAATAAATAATCAGTTCACTCACCAAGGTCAGTCCTTCAATGTATATTTATGGACATAGTGCACAGTAACAGTAACCTTCAATCTACACAAGCAGCTCTGTAATCATGCAGCTGTTTCACAGGTTGTTAAGCCACAAACACGAGCTTCTCTCCCGTCTCTAATGCCGCAGACACATCATGCGAACAGAATAGAAAGAAAAGATACTGTTATTGTGACTTGGAATTATTCTCAATGAAGTTTAATTGATAGCCTCGCACTAACGTTATTTAAATAAACAGTTTTTCTTTAGCGTTGTGTATTTGACACAGTTTATTTGCAAGTGAAACCAGATACAAAAACACAACCTCTGTATAGCTTCTTCTAAATTGGCTGAATCGATTATATCACTGTTCTCTTCTATCTCTCTCTGGCGGCTCTCATATTAAAGATAAGCCCATCTGAAAAGCAGTTTCAACAACAACAACAAAAAATATATATAATACCTTCGTGAAGAAAGGATTTATTGCAGAACTTTTGGCTTAGATTTCATTAGTTTCAGCTGCAGTGGAAAGTGTATTTTGGGTTTGTTTGGTTTGACTATATTTGGTTTCTTGTTTTCATGCCAACTTTCCCATATTACACCTTCCACTAATTCCAGCACAGATATTGTAAACAGCCCAGTCGACACTGTTTTCACTGTGGTTTAATGAAGTTTGCGCTCCGCTTTGAGGGAAAGTCTTTGAAAATTATAAATCATTCGTGGTCCTCCTCGCACCAGGTTGGCGCAAACACTGGGAAAATAATGTGGGATTCTGGCTGCAATGTGTAAGCAAGTTGAATTTGGCACAAAAAATCTTAAGGCAACCCAAATATTAGTGGACGTCAGAGGGAGAAAGACTAGTTGATTGACTCCCGCCTATATAGTTGAGCAGCCAGGCAGGCCAGGTGTGTGCATTTGCTCCTGATGAGTCTTGACTAAACCCTCAGGCTCCTACAGGGGAAGTTATATGAAGCACTGAAGTAGACGGCCTCATAGGAAATCAGTTGATGTAAACTACTGCAATCTTCTTCTTTGTTTCTGGCTTTCCACTAAATTAACTATATTTACTGACCTACAGCAGGAGATTCTGCTCGTTTTGGGGTGGCTTTAAATCGTTTGAAGAATTTAAACTATTAATATTAATGCTGCAGTAATGCTGAGTCACCTTGGTGACAAATTAAAGGAAAAACCTGAACCCTTGACCCCTGCAGTAACAGGATCGGTCATTACAAGGTTTCACTGAATGGTTTGAGTAGCTGTTTGTTTGTTTGTTTGTTTGTTGTTCTTAAAAAAACATCTGAGAAAGTTCTGCTAAGTTCTAATGATGTTTTAAACTGTAAGTTTTATTTCAGCTCCCAGAATGTTCTTCTTAGGCCGGCTACAAACTGTGCGATTTTAACAATCTTGTAAGTTCACAGCTAGCTACACTGTACGACATGAATCTAATAAACTTTAGGCAGGACATGAAGTTTGCTGTGTGTAGATTGCACGATGCTGTGTGCTGATTGCACGATGACAACGCAAGCTGAATTGCAGCCTACGATGTACGTGAGCTACGTGAATGTGAAGAATAAAACATCATAAGAGTGCACCATCCATCCACGAAAAAGAAACTTGCCAAGCATGAATGGATGCCAATTTGGAGCGAGTGTCATGCTGATCAGTATGTTATTTCATACATCATTTCTATTGGTGAGTTAGTTAACGTAGGTCGCAGCAGTCACACTGTGAGATCCATCCATCCATTATCTATACACCTTAATCCTCACTAGGGTCGCGGGGGGCTGGAGTCTATCCCAGCTGACTCAGGGTGAAGGCAGGGGACACCCTGGACAGGTCACCAGTCCATCGCAGGGCTACACTTAGAGACAGACAACCAAGCACACTCACATTCACACCTACGGACAATTTAGAATCACCAATTAACCTCAACATGTTTTTGGACTGTGTGGGAGGAAGCCGGAGAACCCGGAGAGAACCCACGCTGCACGGGGAGAACATGTAAACATGTAAAGATTCCGGTGCCCGCAAACTGGCAAACCTTCTTGCTGCGAGGCAACAGTGCTAACCAACTGCGCCACCCTGCAGCCCACACTGTGAGATGATCACCCCAAATTTCTGACACTGTCAGAATTTTATTGTGGGTTGTCTTTGGTCCCAAGACCATGACAACAGCTGTCCTTGAACCTGTCTCACAGTGTGACGTAGGACCACCAATGTAGAGCCAAGACCAAAGATATCGCCATGATTGTCTTACGATTGTTATCTTTCGTCAAAAATCGCACAGTGTGTAGCGGACTTGGTAATATTGTCCAAATGTTGCATTTAAATTGTTCTTCTTTGGTTATCGTGTAATGTCGTGGGAACATTTTGTTGCAGAACTTTCTCAGCAGTAAAATCCCCAAAACACTCTATTGCACACAAAATGTTCTACCTTTGTTAATGTCACATTACAGCAACATTTTGCAATCTGATGCCACAAGAACATCTGAAAAACATTTGTTGACTGTTGGTCACATCTTTCAAACAACCTCTGAATGTTACAACATTCTGTCTTAGTTCAGTTTAGGAACATTACTTAAAATGATAAATATCGTTAAAACGTTGGTCGACGTTGTGGGAACATTCCTTGCTTGCTGGGTATGAAGATGTTGTGAATCACCTGAGTTTGCCTTCACAGTTACCAGATCTTAATCCATTTAGGGGATTTTAAACTGACGTGTTAGACAGCACCCTTCACCATTATCATCCAAACGAGAGGATATCTTGTGGAAGAATGGTGTTCCATCTGTCCAGTAGAGTTGCAGAGACCTGGAGAATCAATGGAAAGGCCCATTGAAGCTGTTCTGGTGGCACATGGTGACCAAACACTTGATGTCGATTTTTCCTTTAATTTGTCACCCATCTGTACCTTTCTTGTTTTACCTCCCCCCTCCTCTGCTTCAATTCATGAAAACAATTAGAAGGAATTAAGTGGTCGAGAAAGTTAATGGCGGATTGAGTCAAGATTAATGAACGGAAGGCAGGACGGAGAAGAGGATAGAAAAAGGGGATCGAAAAACAAAGAGCCGAGGAACGACAAAGGAGGGTGTCACGGGAGGAAACCGGCTGACAAGAGGGAAAGACAAAACAAGGCGAGATTAGAAAAAAGGAGAGGAGACACAAAATGATCAAGGAAATGGAAGAACGGCCAGAAAGAAAGAGTGAAGGAGGTGAGGAGGAGACAGTGATTGATGGAGAGACGGAGGATGATAAAAGACGTGAGAGAAGGAAAAAGTGGAGTGACAGCAGGGAAGAAAGGCACCGTGGAGACAAAGGAAGAGTGAAAGTCAGGCAGAGAGTAAGATGGGGGGGAGATGTGTTTTAGAGACAGAGTAGGAGTGGTGCTGGGGTCACCATTCCTCCCAGTTTGAGAAAACCATTAGCAGTGTCTGCCTCAGATTTCTGCCTATTCCTATTACCATCACAGCTGGATGCATCCAAGTGTGAGACCTGACTCACTCAGAGCAGACTTTCTTCTCCTCTGCTACTGTACTCACACACACACACACACACACACACACACTCAAGGAAACATGCACAGTATATAAAATATCTTCCACTTGCCTTTCATGCTCATGCACTCGCTTATTTTGTACTTCCGTGTCACACGTAAGACATAACTCTCTCTAGCTTTGCCCGAGCAGCCTTTTTCCCTCCCAGCCGAGTTCAAACCCAGGTTAGGCGCTGACTCCGGCGCTGCTCCTGCTCTGTCAAGCACAATGTCTTATTAAGTGACATGACAGAAAAACAAATAAAAACAGGAGAGAAAAAAAAAAAAAAAA
>NW_007578503.1:262599-263594 GCF_000690725.1 Stegastes partitus | reverse complement strand
TGAGTCACCTTGGTGACAAATTAAAGGAAAAACCTGAACCCTTGATCCCTGCAGTAACAGGATCTGGTCATTACGAGGTCTCATTGAATGGTTTGAGTAGCTGTTTGTTTGTTTGTTTGTTTGTTTGTTTGTTTGTTGTTCTTAAAAAAAACATCTGAGAAAGTTCTGCTAAGTTCTAGTGATGTTTTAAACTGGAAGTTTTATTTCAGCTCCCAGAATGTTCTTCTTAGGCCGGCTACAAACTGTGCGATTTTAACAATCTTATAAGTTCACAGCTAGCTACACTGTACGACATGAATCTAATAAACATTGGGCACGACGTGAAGTTTGCTGTGTGTAGATTGCACGATGCTGTGTGTTGATTGCACGATGACAACGCAAGCTGAATTGCAGCCTGCGATGTACGTGAGTCGACGTGAATGTGCAAGAATAAAACATCATAAGAGTGCACCATCCATCCACGAAAAGAAACTTGCAAAGCATGAACGGAGCCCTCGCCCTTGTGGCATTAATGTGTTTGGAGAAAACTCTCCCAATAAAGGAGAAGGAGGAGAATATGGACATGGCCGTGGCTCGGAAAGAGAGGCCAACTTGGGATGCCAATTTGGAACGAGTGTCACGCTGATCAGTATGTTATTTCATACATCCTTTCTATTGGTGAGTTAGTTGACGTAGGTCGCAGCAGTCACACTGTGAGATGATCACCCCAAATTTCTGACACTGTCAGAATTTTATTGCGGGTTGTCTTTGGTCCCAAGACCATGACAACAGCCATCCTTGAACCTGTCTCACAGTGTGACATAGGAGCACCAATGTAGAGCCAAGACCAAAGATATCGCCATGATTCTCTCGCAATTGTTATCTTTCGTCAAAAATCACACAGTGTGTAGCAGACTTGGCAATATTGTCCAAATGTTGCATTTAAATTGTTCTTCTTTGGTTATCGTGTAATGTCGTGGGAACATTTTGTTGCAGAACTTTCTCAGCAGTAAAAT
>NW_007578503.1:219029-261184 GCF_000690725.1 Stegastes partitus | reverse complement strand
AAAAAAAAAAAAAAATAGAGGGCAGGAGCAGGAGTCTACCCCTCGAAGCAGTGTGCTGTGCGACTGGTGGTGTGTTGCGCGTAAGCACCTGCCTTATGAATGATTTGTGAGCGCTCAATTATTTACGAGGCTTCAGAGATCTGATGAGGTGCTCAGAGCCGCTCGGTCGGATGGTTCGGCTCGCAGGGCTTGGTGGTTTCCAACAGCCCAACGCAACTTTTTGCATGTGCGATTCCAGTAAATGCACAAATGTTTCCCCTTGGCGTGGCTGGCGCCTGACGAGATCACAGCTGGTAATAGGACGTGATGAAAGCGTGCGTGTCTCGGTTGCGCATGTGCGTAAAGCAACTCTGGAATATAGCTCAAGGCGAAGGGATTGTATCACTCTACTAAACGTGATTAATTAAAGAAGTTCTTTGCATGTGATTAGCATCGATAGATGTGTGTTTGCATGGAGATCATTATAACCATGCTGCGCCTTGGCTCTTCTACATAAAGTTGTCTAATTGGTTTACATCACTACCTGTGAGTTTAAACTCTGTGCCCCACATATCGGTAACGTGCAAGTTCTATTCATAAATAAAATAAGGCGCCTCAGTTCAATACCTTTGGGGGCTTTTATTACAGTATATTTGCAGACTTTGATGTTTCCACTAGCAGTCTGAAGGGTCTTTATTAGATCAACAGCAGTAACAAGAGCTCCAGCAGATTCCCCCCTCAGCTGTTTGAAGAGGTTTCCAATGTCGGGGTAAAACAAGAGAGGGCACAGAAAAAAGAGAGGGATTGCAGGAGATGAAAGGAAACACGAAAAGGAAAGACAAAAGTTGAAGAAATAGGTGATTTTTTTTTTTTTAGTTGCTCAACAAATGAAGGAGAGAGAAGTGGAATGAAAGAAAGTAGGAGAGAGCCAGAAGGAGAGGAGAGAAGGGCAAATGTTTCAGTGAAGCAAGAAAAGCAGCGAACACTGCGTCCCATCTCGACCTCAACCTGCACCCTTTTACGTTTGACTGCGTGCGCAATAAAGTGAGTCCCCATTTCAAAATTGACTGTGCGGCGTGACTCCTTGACTTGAGGACTTTTTCAAAGTGGTTTGCAAATGTTACAGCACAAGAAGAGATGGAAAGATGACAGTCTAACAGATAAAATAACAGTAGAGGTAGTAATACAGCATTAAATTGGATTTGTTTGGAATTCTAAGCAGTATGTAAACTGATAAACCAGATTTTTTGTGTTAAAAGCAAAAAAGTTTAATTTTCATTTCAATCTTGTTTAATTTTTTTGTTCTTTTTGGAGGGGATAATAGTTATATACTGCTGTTTTACTAAACTAATAATCTATTTATTCCATCTGGCTACGCTGGGTTAAATGTCTGATTTTTAGTACACTTTTAATAAATATTATTGGACCTGTTTTCTTTTTATTGGACCGACCAGTACAGTTGTACTTAAGACAAATAGTCGAAACTCTTAAATATTGTTGTATAGAATCTGAAACACCCCTAAAATAATGACAGTATCCAACAGTAGTGAGTACACCCCTGTGCAAGACAAACCTTACTGTAATTGTACTGCTTCTATGCTAGACAGTTGGGTATTATGTTATCTTGTGTCTACCAGTTTAACAGCAACAAACGTCAGTACAACTTTCACTACAAAGATTTGAATCTTTTAATTTTGTGTGGCCAACTTTATTTTTAATGACGAACTCAGTCCTCCTCAGCATGGAGGATGCCAGTGTCAACTTGTGCATCAGTAATCACACATGTGTCTAGTTTTGTCTACTTTGTAGACTTTCTAAACTTTTGATTTTTGAATGCTCATAAGCAGAAATACTTTATCTGCTAACCAACAAATTATGCAGTTATTTAGAGATGATTCATTTCTGAATTGTTTGACATTTAGATGATTTTGCGGATGGGGTGTATTCACTTGTGTTGCCCTCTGCAAAAAGAAAAACAACAAAAGTAAAGAAAATAGAAGTCAGCAACTCGAGAGAGCACCACAAATGATCAGGAAACTAGCTGCTGACAAATGCAACACCTTGTTTTGACCTGTGAAGCCAAACTTTCACATCCATGAGAGCCCAAGTGAATTTCATCATCAGTCCACGTCACCATGCAGCCCATAATTTATGATGCAGACTGTGCACGCTCTCCACATCTGTTTAGTCGATATCCGCCTCCTAACCCCATGAACAGCATGGTTAGAGGCAACATTGCATCAAAATATGATTAATTGTGTCTGAGACATTGCAAGGAAAATTTAGATTAGGGGGAAAAAAAGGCAGGAACATAATTGTTTTTTTTTTTTTTTTTTTAAAGCTCTGCAAGCTGATCTATTTTTCTTTCCTCCTGATTTTTTTTTGGGTTGAGGTTAGAAAAACAGAAAGACAGACACTAACAGAGAGTGGAACATCAAGACAGAATAGACAGAGAGAAGAGAGATAGCGGTGGCAAGAGACTTTTCAATTTGAAAGAGGCTGCAGAGAGAGAGAGAGAGAGAGACAGAGGAACAAAACAGAAAGAAAGTGACAGAAAGCAAGAGAGCTGTTCAGTTGTCTCGACCCGGTCGGGGCAGAGCTGCTCTGCTAGATTAGCCGGCGCTGGAGTTTGCACCCCAGCAGGCCTGCAGAGAGCCAAGTAAAACTCGTCCCGAAGCCTGGCGTCCTGCCCCCGACAAATAAACCTCATAATGGAACTCTATTGGGCTCCAAGTGGGAACATTCATTTTCATTACCGCAGGTTTATCTGTCCCCACATGCTCTAACGCCGCAGTGCAGGGGTGTGCTCAGGTAGCAGATCAGAAAAGAGGGGGGGGCGCTACGAAAAAAAAAAGCCTAAAAATAAAAGTGAGAGAGGAGGCGGAGAAGTGGGAGGACAGGTAAGGGGTGCCGGCTCATCTCTCAACAAGCGTTTTCTGTGTTTTTCCTCTGTTAAAGCTGTTTTCCACTCCACATGCGATATTCATCTTAATCACAGGATGGGAGAGCGTAATTTCATTTTTTTTGGGTCAGGCAGATGGTACCTTTGTTGAGGAGATTAATTACCATGCTGCACAACATTAATAAAAGCAAATATTTGAAGGGAAAATGCAATTTGCCCCGAGTGCAGGGCTAGTGTAAATAGGTGAGTCAGGGCCAGAGAAGGCAGATAGCCCGTGGGTGGATCATAATTTATTCTCTCTGTAGCGCCTGTTGAGCCTGAAGCTGGCAGAGCAGAGTAGACAGGGAGACTAATGGGCATTCAACCACCTGGCAGCAAACTGGGGATCACAGCACACACCAGGCCAAGAAGGGCTGCACAGTGTTAAGCTTGTTTTTCTCCTGTTTGAGGTGTGTTCCAATTTATTTATTTTTTCTTTTGTACCTTCAAAGATATTTTTGAAGTTTTTAAGCAGCGATCTTTCGAACACATCTTTCATGTTTACACTTCTGCAAGAAATTGTGAGTGTTGTATGCATATGCATGAACGTGGGTGTGAACATGTGCACGTATGCTGCCAAAAATGTGTCGTAAGGTAATAAAATCCTGCAGCAGTAAACAGTAAAGTACCAGCGGCTGTGGTCGTATTTTATTGTGCTTTCACGGTGTAACAATTGTTTTAGTTGCTGTATAATTGATTACGTCAATCTGCAGAAGAATATGAGTTTTTTTTTTGCTTAATACTGTTTTTTTTTACTGTTTTTATCTATATGTTGCCGCAACAATTACTGTAACTGTAGTTTTGTCTTGTTATTGTCATGTTGTGCCTGGTTTTTGCTGCTTTGTGCCTCGTTTGTATCATTACGCATCTACTTTTTGTTGTTTAGTGTCATTTTGTGTCTTGTTTGTGTCATCTGTTATATTGTTTGTTTAGTTTTGTGTCCCATTTGTGTTGTTTTGTATCATTTGTTTTGTCATTTTATGTCTTGTTTTTATTGTTTGTCTCATGTTGTGTTTTGTTTGAATCATTTTGTGTTTCATTTCTATTGTTTTGAGTCTTGTTTTTGTCATTTTGTGTCTAGTTTGTGTCATCTGTTGTCTCGTTTGTTTAGTTTTGTGTCCCATTTGTGTGATTTTGCATTTACTTTTTGTTGTTTTGTGTCATTCTGTGTCTAGTTTGTGTCATATGTTGACTTGTTTGTGTAGTTTTGTGTCTCACTTGTGTTGTTTTGCATCTGTTTTTTGTCATTTTATATTTTGTTTGTATTGTTTGTCTCATTTTGTGTTGTTTTGTGTCTTGTTTGTATCGTTTTGTGTTTCGTTTCTGTTGTTTTAAGTCTTGTTTTTGTTGTTTGTGTCTAGTTTGTCATCTGTTGTATCGTTTGTTTAGTTTTATGTCTCATTTGTGTTGTTTTGTATCTATTTTTTGCCGTTTCATGTCTTTTTTTTGGTTGTTTGTCTCATTTTGTGTTGTTTTGTGTGTTTCATTTCGATAGTTTTAAGTCCAATTTTCTGTCATTTTAAGTCTTGTTTTTGTCGTTGTGTGTCTAGTTTAAATAATTATGTGTCTAGCTTGTGTCATTTTATGTGTCATTTTTCATTTGTGTGTCATTATGTTGTTTCATGTCTCTCTGGGACAGTTTGGTGTCCTTTCTGCTGTTTTGGGTCTTATTTTTGTAATGTTTGTCATATTTTTCTTTTGTGAAGCATTTGTGACGTCTTGTGTTGGGTTTTTATCATTTTCATGTCAGATTTTTAGTTAGTTTTTACAGCAGCTCCTGTTAACTGTCATTCCTTTTTTGACTCAGAAATCGTGCACCATTCTTGGAATTTGACAGTATTTTTGTGGTAATTTACTACAGTGTATGCATGCAGTATTAGAAAGACAGGTGACACTGCAAAGTTCTATTTAAATACTAACAAGATTTATTTATTTTAGATTCTAAAGAATTATTGTAACAGGATGAATTGATGATTCCTGTGCAGGTTTTATGGGTTACTATGAACTGATTAGGACGAAACCAGTGTGCCCAGATGTTTTTGGTGCATAAAGCACCAAACACACTCTTCTGCAAGAAGACTACACATCAAAAAGACAAAGCTTTAAAGCTCTTAGCTATTTTTACTTCCTCAGCTCAGGGGATAGATACTGTGAGCATAAAATTAAAAATAGCAAAAGACATTTGAGGCTTTTTATCTTTTTTTTGTCTTGCAGATCTTTCTGAGACACCTCACAAACACAGTGTTTTATTTTTCAGCAGATTGGAGATCAATTGTGCAGCTTTTTATCAAATCAACAGTTACAAATGAACAACATGACATTCCATCAAAAAGTCATATTTATTGATGTCCCCAGTCCGTGGTTTTCAATCCGAAACACGGGCGACATCAGGAAGCAGAGCGTGAGTGCTTGTCGTGGAGTCATGCCAGACAAATTGCCGTCAGCAGGACGGGTGGTAATTTTCCTGAAATTCGGAACATATCGGGGAAATGAAAGAAGAACAGCAGCAACTGAGTAGCACCCTGGAGACACAGAGGGACTATCACTTCAAAGATGAGTGCTTTTAGGAAGATTTCCCATTCCCATCATGCCATATGAAGAGACAGAAGCCAGGGCAAAACAATCTGTACCTTTATTACTGGGTGGTTACAAAAAGGAATATAAAGGCCAAAAAGGGAACATAAAATGGATTAAGAAGAGCTTTCATTGCAGCAATATAACAGCACATTATGAGTGTGTTTGTCTCTAGCTGTGCTTGTGCATTCCTAAATGCAATACTGGAGGACACTTCTGCTTAAGTGAAAGTACAAAAACCGCAGTGGAGAAATACTATTTATTTAGGTTAGGGTACAGAAATATCAGCATCAAAATACACTTAAAGTGGAGGAGCTTAGCATGCAGAATGGCCATATTCAGAATAATGAAAGCTAGATAATGGTATAGTTATCATACATTTCTATACATACTGCTGAGTAGCTTGTGAGATTAAAAGCTTTACAACATTTTGTTTATTGGACTCTTACGGTACAAACACTGTGCAGCACATAATGATTTAACACGAATGTTTCATCATTGATTACTAAAATGTAAGTGAGTAAACATGCCTTATTTGTAGAGCACCTTTTCAAGAGCAGACGTCAAAAAGTGCATTACAGCTCCGTGTGTGTTCGGCTGTTTTTCTCTTTGTTGTTACTCACAGACACAGAGAGGGTCTTCTTCCTCAAGTCGGACAGCAGCAGCTTAGCAGCAAGCACTGAAACTGCCCCGTTCAGAACAGAGCTACACCCAACCGAGGGTTATACAGTTCTGGTGAAATGGACCATCTTTGCAGTATTTTCAGATGGGGAAATTCGACAGACACATTCTGGGATCATGTAGGACGATTATTAATTTTTTGAAAAGGGGCAAAATATGGGGCCTTTAAATCCAATTTAATCAAAAGCAAACCTATACAAATGGGTCTGGAGCTGCTTGTTACATGTCCACCCTGTCCCCAAATGTCAAGTCTAGAGGGAGAGAGTTCCAAAGTTTAGGTTTTCTTTTGTCTTGAGCCTTTAATAAGGAAAAAAACTTGATCAGAGGATCTTAGTTTTCTACCACTATTATATGGCTGTCAAACATCTTTACCAAAGGCAGTTGCTTGACCATGCAAAACTCGAAAAGTACTCAAGAAGCTTGAACTAGAGTGTTCAGAAGTCAGGACTGGTGCTACACGAGACCTTCTAGATGACTTGATCAGCAGCTTGGCAGCTGCATTTTGGACCAGGAAGTTAAGAAACTATCCTTTTTTTTTACTGTGTGCACTCTGATTACAAGAAGCAGAGTATTTCAGTAAATATATTTAGTTACTTTCCACTACTGCCTAAATATCTGACTCCTCTGCTTTCCAACTGTCAGTGATGTTCCAGGCTTTTGCAGGTTATATAGGCCACATAATTTACAGTATGCCAGAGTTTTTATGTTGCACCCACCAATCTGCTGCAAGGTCACATCTTAACAACACAGATGTTGGTTAGAGGTAAAGAATAAACTAGCAAAGCTTGATATGAACTGCAGAACCACACACGGTAAAACAAAACAAACAAACAAAAAAAAACCCCAGATATTCGTGAACAGCAGTGATTGTCTGCTTCTTCAACACCTGTGCTGGCTTTAGAGATGATGTTTACCTCATTTCAAGGCTGACAGCTCATCAAGATGAGTCACAAGATGCACCGCCTACCTACTCACAAAAAGGACACGGTGGCTTTCATCCAAAACATCTGAAGATGAGATCAAAGAATGCAAAACATTGTGTTTTTATTCAAATTGCGATGCATCCGAAATGCCACACTGTACATTTTACAGTCGTGGTATGTGCCGTAGTTGTTCTGCAGTTTCAAAAGGACAGCTTGAGGTTAAGTCCCCAGCATCAAGCCGTGATCTTTTTCTCATCCATTCCTGACACACACAACACGGGTATTGCTGGAATGCTAGTATTTTTTTTTCCCCACCAATACTTGAGATTTTATCATCTCGATAAAGAGGTGTTCAAGGAGTATTACTACCCGGCATCAAGATCGGCATCAATCTGCATCAGGACCTCACATCAAAGCCCAAACAGATATTCTGAACTTGAAGTCGCACACTATTTTATGATATAAGTGGATGCTCTGCGATGGTACCCACCCAGGATCCCTGGTCTGAATTGTTCTACATAACGACTGATTGCAGTTGTTGAAGCGGTGGAAGATGAAAGGACAATATGATCAAATGAGTTTCTATGAGAGTTCACCCGCTGATTTTTTTTTGTGCCTGACATTGATTGCTTGAAAGAATACAACCCAAATTGAAACTGCGGTTTAATCTGAGTTGATTATTTGCTTATGCGGCGGGCGTATTTCCAGTGGTGGTCCTCTCTCCCTGTTGACTTTGCGGCCATCAAAAGAAAGAGATTGCAACGGCGCAGTGGAAACTCATGGCAAATCAGCTAGAAGATCCAATCAAATTAGTGTCTGTAGAAAAGCACGCTTCAACAATATTTCAGTGATTGGACTGCATTATTTAACACAGTGCTTTTCAAGAAGGAGTCCCCGCTATTGTTAGAGTAAGTGTTAAAGTTTTCACTGTTTTCTTGCTTTTATTGTGCTTGCATTCTCTGCGTATTTGTATTTTTCAGGTATTTTGTGAATCACGGAGGAAAATTGTTTGTAGTTCATGTTTTCTTCGAGGAGAAATAATCCTCTTGGGAATGAATTAGAAACTGCTTTAGATCACTTCAAGATATACACAGATAGGCAGAGTTGAATGACGATAAATTACAGATAGAACTAAAATGCACAATAAGCAAAGAAAGAACTGTAATACCCAAGCAATGCATTTAAAAAAAAAAAAAAGGAAACAAAGAAGTAAAATCCAGATTTTATGTACAGGTTGCTAGCTCAACTAAGAAATGCGTCTGCAAAAAAAAAACTTTTATGCAAGTGTGTAGTAACAGGCTGTCTCCATAACAGGAGCTGCAGTGACAGGCAAAATATTTATAGGCACCCTGTGACATATTCTTACCTGCTGCAAAGAGCAAGATGTTAATGTGCAGCGAACACAAGCCATAAAACACAAACAAAAAGACATCCAGGTGAAATATGTGGGACGGCTTGAATTATCTCATTGATTGGCTTCTTGGGCAGCATGTCAGATGTGATTTAAATTAAACTTGCGCTCAACCTCAAGGTTTGGCCACGTCTATCAACTGAAACAAGAGCTGCACGTACTTCCGTGTTGCTCTGAAGTTAAGGCTGTTAGTCATGGATGCAATCAATATTAAATGAAGCTGGCTTTGCAAGTCTGTATGAGAAAGAAAAGTAGTTGTTAGACCTCATGGATAGCTTCTAAATTTGAGATTTCCTGTGCAGAGAGGTGCGGACCTGTTTCAGCATCACTGAGAGTTCATAAAACTTAACAGCATGTCGCACAGCTCGTCGCCAGTTTATCACTTTATCTTGCAAAGTGTTCTTCTGTTTCAAGGTCCTCTCGGATGCGTTGATGAATGTAAACATGTCTTTGTTCCTAAGAAACCTGGTGGCTTATTTCATAATCAGAGCGTGTGTGATTAAGTGGTGCCATGTTGTCGCTAATGAAGCTGCATCCCGATTAATTATTTCCATGTCACATTTTAATATTAGCGTGTTGTTTTGCTAATGACACCCAACAAGAGACAATGGAAAAGGGGACCTGAGAGTTTATTGATATTGGGCTGAACAAATAATCAAAATGCAGGACATGAACCTCAAATCCTCTTAACAGTTTAATTTGACACACTCGGGCCTGGAGTGTGTGTTTTGGTTTCTTCCCCTCACGTCTTTGGGCAGACAGCATCCTCTCATCCTCATTGATTAACTCGTCAGACTGGCCAGCTGTGTTTCGCCAGAGATAATGTTTTAATTAACGGACTTCAATATCTAATTAAGATTAGATGTAGATGCTTTATAGAGGTCATTTAAATGAAGGCAGACAGGCCAGGAGGGGAAGGTCTGGGCTGATGATGTGATCAATACGCTGCCGTCGGGGGAGTACCTGCCCGTGATCCTGAGGTACTTTGAAGGGAACAGTTCACTGCCATGTTTCAGAGACACCTCGAAGTCGGGGTGAGTGAACGCGAGAGGAGGCTCTTTTAGGTTGGTTTAATGGCGTTTGTTGGATGTACAGACTGAAATGAGTTCTTGATGGTGCACAAATCACGATATGGTCTCAGCAACATGTGGTAAAAACAAAGACATTACTCTAGTTTTAATTTTAGTCTTCTTAGAGGTTTACTACTAAAGAAGGTCTGACAGATCAACTCCTCTCATTGCCAGGGCATCGAATACTGGTGTTCTGACAAAGCAGATGGCGTCTCACAAGATGTGCTTTGGCATCTGAGCTACTGTCAATTTTTGATGACGATTGACGCATAGGAGTTTTTCTACTTTTTCTGCAGCACATTTCCAATTCCAGGACACGTTCTCACAGCTGTGAATTCGGCAAGAGACAGTTTGGGACGACAGCTAACCCCAAACGTTCTTAAAAATGGAACATCTGCACCAGGGACCAGCTAACAAATTGGTCGGCTGTTTACAACCAAAAGACAATTCAAGGACATCTATTACTTTCCAGAGTGACTGATAGTAGTCGCAGTCTGTCAGTTCTGAGGTTAACCACATCTCTGGAGAAGGGAAAGTCTGTGCTGTGACCTTCAAATACCCAGAACTTTATGTAGAAGAATGAACTAAATCATTTTGTTATTATTATTATTTTTATTATTAGCTGTTTGGTTTTTGTTGTTTCTTCCTTGTTGGTACTTTTTCAATGAAAGTTTTTCTTTTTAACTATGAGCTTTGACTCAAGGTTCGTAGATGTTTTACTTCAGCACACTTTTCCAATCTTCACTGCAACACCCTGCTGTGGTTCTTTCTCTCTCTCCTCCAGATGTCACACATTGGTCCTACAGCTGCTTCAAAGGATACGTCGCTCTTTCCTCCAGCTAAACGGGTGACTTCTGAAATTACAATTGGATTCTAAATTGATCACTGCTGTAGCACTTGTTGTTTCCTTTTTGTTTTCAGGTTTAGGCACCAAAACTACTCTGTCAAGTTGAAAGAAAATTGGTTGGCTTTAAATACACCCTTTCACAACTTTAACCACATGTTACAGGGAAAACTTCTTGTTGCCTGAAAGGGAGCAACACTGAAAACACCAGCAGAGAGCATGTATAAAAATTAAACTAAAATGTGCCATTTCTCACATGTCACATGCGGTCTTAGAAGTAAAAAGAGGCGCTCAGGATGCACCAGAGGAATGACAGTGTAGATTTTCAAGTCTAAAATGTTTTTTTTCCTTTTGTCCACACAATTTCTAAACAATTTAGTAACATCTATCAATATCAACATCTTGTCCGGCTGCTCAGTCACATCGCACATCCTCAGAGGACAAGAAATCATTTATTTGTAATACTAGGATCAATGCAGTAAGCAGGTTGCTCACATCACTGTTCGAGTAGCCTTTCTTGGACGATATCGCTTACATCAGGGCAGCATGTTAAACAGAGCAACGCCAAGTGAGATAAATGAACATCGCTGTAAATGGTGTTTATAATATTCCAATAGCTGAACCTTTCACTGCTTTTCACCTCAGCGGGTTTAATCGATAGAAAGCATTTTCTCTAGTGCCTATTATGTAGTTTCAAGGTCCAGGTGTACTGGACCAGGACCCTGATGGTCATTCATGGATGCAGCCACACTGTTATTCCATCTCACTGAACAAACCTGAACATCATCATAGCTGTTTAGCATTAAATTCATACAGTTTGTACATGTTTAGTTGGTTTTGCTCAATAACACAATAATATTGCAAGATATCAATGCGTTTAATTCAGCCATTTGGTCATTATGAGATATGTGAACCATGTTTCATGATCTTTTTAAGCAAATCTGTATTTGTTAAGGCAACTCCTTGACTATTCCAAAATTTCGGGATAAGAGCTTATTCTGATCTACACCTGTATGATTAAAGATCAAAGGATATCAGTGGTATGGAGGATAAATGCATGCTAGTTCAGGCACATTTCACATGTCATGTCCATGCATTTTAAGCCTTTCGTGTGTCATCTTATGGTGTTACAATAATATAAAAACCAGGTGAGGTTCGGGTTACATAGCGGGTCATTCGACTACTTGCACTGACACAAGAAATGCAAAAAATGTGTTCTGATGACATGCACAGCCGCTTGTCATGTTGTTCATATGCCTTTCCGGGATTCCAGGTTAAAAAGACACCAAAGCTTAATGCTGAGACAGAATGCAAACTGCAGTCTCTTGTGTCAAAGTTGCATACCTAAACATTCGCTTCGGCTGTCTTTCTAAGGCGTTTTGCAAAACGACTAACATGCTCTACTTCTGCATTTGCTTCTTAGACATGGCAGTCATTATTTTCAAGACCACATGAGGTTACTGATCAGGAAAACACACCACAGGTCATTTAATGAATTTGAATAAATGAGGGCAGCCTTGTTTCATGATTGTACATACGCTTTGTTACCACACAGCTGAGAGCAAACTTTCAGCATAACTCAAAAGATGGCTTTAGACGACCTGGTTCATTAATTTCTGGGGCAACAGGACAAATGTATCTCGGAGATGAGAGGGTAAAGGCCAGCATGTTCCATTCTTTCAGCCTAATGAGTGGTCAGACCTCCACAAGGTGACTTTGATTCATCACCACAGGACTTCACTCCACTTTTTTTTCTCCCACTTTTCTCTTCACTTTGCCTCCTCGACCGTCATGTCCTCCACGCCTCTCCTTGACAGGCTGGCTGCAGTCATAGCCCAACACTCAAAGCTTTAAAGACACAGCTCTAATTAAAGCCAATGCTTAAATACCTTCACTAATCCATATACCATTGTAGTGTATTAAAACTCCCACCATTGATTAGACAGGCTGATTCAAAGAGCCAGGAAAGGCAAACTCATTAGAGGAGATTTGAAAGATGCCCTTTGTTGATGGCTTGAGATGGAACTTTACCCTGTTTGTTTACTTGAGTGGAAAAATAATTTTCTAAATGGCTGATAAATAAAGGTAATGTTACAGATCGTCAGACAGACGAGCGTACAGTGACCCTGGTGTACATTCTGATTAGTGTCACCATCTCTGAAAAATAACAGCTTTCAAATAAAGTAGCTGTAATTGATATTCTCTCAAGGACAGTTAGAGTGAAGGTATAATCCTTAGACTTTAACAGGTAGGACGAAACTGTTTGTTTAAGGTGCTCAGTCCAACACTTTAGTTCAGACTGAAATATCTGATACAGCTATCACATGGATTGCTATATAATTTTGCACAGGTATTCCATGTCCCTAGAGGATGAATATTAAAGGGCTTTTGATTTATGAATAATACTTATCACTTAATGCTTAAAGTTTTCATGTTACTCCATCATTAGGTCAACAATTTCTATCTAACCAAGACTGACTAAATTCCTGAGAATCTAATGACATTCCCTCTCCCATCAATCCCAGTAGTTCTTTACTTATATTACCAATGATAACACAATATCTGGTTAGCACCAGCGTGTTAGCTTTGACATTGTGAGCATGCCAACGGAAAGGTTTGATTACCACACATCCTTAAGCTACATCACTACAGTGAAGTCCGATTTCAATGGAAGATTTCAGAAGAGCTGACTTGAATCTCTAATGAGCCAAGGAATGAGGCAGGTGATACTTTCAGATTCAAAATGAAAGTGTGTGTTTATCTATGCTGAACACAGACTGGTCGAAATTCAAGGTGTTTTTGTAATATTTTTCCACACCAAAACTGAAGACAAGCTGAAGGGGCTCTGGAACTGAATAGTCCCAGAACTCGCTTTTTTCCAGTCTTAGGAGCAGATTTCACTCAGCAGAAGCAGAGGACCCACTGTGGTCCTGGTAGGTCCATCAGAGACCTGTTTGGGTGCGTGGAAAACAGAAAAAGAGAGAAACTATTGCCTCATGTGGAGAAAAAGAGGAAAAATGTCCCAGTCTTCTATTCGCCTGTGTGGTCATTGATCTGCAGGCTCTGATTCAAGCTCAGTATTAAATCACCCTGGGGTCCAGAGCCAACCTGTTCTCCCTACCTCTTTGTTCAGACCAGCACCAAAGATAATAGAAAGCGTTTTGCGCCAAGAGTGCCATGGGGCCCCAGTCTCGCCCCTAGCTTTGTTTTTATCCCTTATTTCCTCTTGCTTTTCCAGCACCCCTTTCTTCACCTCGGCTTCTCTTTACCTTTTTCTTCTCTTCCCCTTTAAATCTCCGTCTTCTTCCTATACCACATTGTAAAGGAATCTTTTGTATAGCTCTGATGGAAAGAGCGCTCTCAAACAAAGACGGCTCACATTGTGGAGCAGGAACAACAAATAGGATCTTTTGTGGGCAGTCTGAAGGTGCTCTTTCATCACCAAAGAAGAAAAGACAGAAAAAACGAGCGAAAGAAGGTGAGTTTGAGTCAGATTTATCCACTGCAAAATCTACAACTTTTGAAGGAAAGTTGACTGCGTGTTATTCAGAGTCTGTGTAGTTTAGCTTTAGGATTCATATTCAGTTAAATGTGTTAGGGTTGGATCCATAACAGTTAGACCAGACCACAGGCATTCAATACTACACAATATAAACTCCTAATCTGACAATTAGACTTAACTGCTGTTTAGTATCATGCCATTCCTTCAACCTGACACTGTGTTCACGTTGGTCGATACCCGGGACAGGAGGGACGCTGTTTTGACACCGATTAGAAGCAAATGACCTACAAATCCCACAGAAGTCATTTTAAGTTGACAAGGAGGCTGCAACGGTGGTTAATTTGAAGGGTCCATATTATGAAATCCAGGTATTTATTGTTTTGGAACATAATTACGTCTCTCCAGTTTGTCTAGAAATCGACAAACTATGAGAAAAGACCTTCCCGTCTTGTCTTTACTGTCTCCAGAGATAAATGAACTGAAACAGTCCATCTGAAACAAGGTGTGCAGTAGAATTAAAGATCTGTGCAACATGTGGAGCTGAAACTTGAAATATACATTCTCAGGATGTGAGAGATTTACATTAACTTGTTACAACAGGGCCTAATATGACAACTTAAAGACATTTGAGGGTATTTGTGTGTCTAGTCAGGGAGCTGGATAGTTAAATAGCAAGATTACAGCTGTGGGTCCTGTTTTCCTTGTAATAAATGCTCATTAGTTAACTTAATAGTGACAAGTGACTTGATATCACTAACTGTAGTCGTGCACAATGGTCATTTTTGCATCTATAGAAAAAAATTTGCATTACCTTCTGGGATTGTTAGCAGAATGTATCTGAACTAAGCTTTTTGTTTGTTGTACTAAGAAGTTTTCAGATAGTGGATACATGTCAGAAATTGGCTGCTTAGAGTCTATCCACCCATCCACCTACTATGCTCTGGTTGGTTAATTATTTTTCTGTTTGGACAAAAACAACCAAATCTGTTATTTTAAAAGAATCAAAAGAATTTCCCTAAAAGCCAGTTTGTTCCTTCCCCAGATTCTTCGCTCTGAGAACTTTGTGATCGTGACAAAATATTTAAAAAGGGTTTTAAGGGTGTGAACAATATTTTGCTGAACAGTGTGACTTTGTAAAGAAGGGCCCACCTGCGGTCCTAACAGATTTTGGAGATTAAAGTTAGGTCTGCACAATGTGGAAAGAAATGAAGATGAGACGCGGAATTTTGAGATGACATAAAAGAAGATACAAAACCAACACGAGGCGTAACGGCACCTATAATCCCTCCTGTCTCTAATGTAAGATCAGTGCAGGCACCGAACAGATGACGGGTTGTGTGTGTGTGTGTGTGTGTGTGTGTGTGTGTGTGTGTGTGTGTGTGTGTGTTATTTATTCATCACACTGCACAGACAAAAATCTGTTGACCTTGTCACATTGTGGGCTCGCTTCTTTTCATCAGTTGCTTCTGCTTCGGCATTTATTTTAGGGTTGAGGCTTTTACAGCTCTCAAAATATTAGTTTAATCCATGTTAACATTTGGGGTGCAAAACAATCTGGTAATGTATCATGCATAAAAGTAGTCACCCCAATTACTGTGATAAAACAACCAACTGTGCAACATATCAGCAATCCACAAGAACAGTTTTTCCATTCTATGCTTGACTCATTCTGGCTACACCTCGATTTCTCTGCTTGTCAGGTGAGCGCGTTTTCTCCTGCGGCCTTTTAACTGTCACAGTGAAAGAAGAGGTTTGAAAATATCTGGACCCCTACAAGTCGCTTTTCTGATGTCTTGTTGACATGCAGCTATTACGAAGGTTAGAGTAAGCATGCATTGTACTGTATACATGTTCTTTCACTGTCTGTGGGTGGTTAAAGTGCACACAAGTCTCCTTCCAAAAGTTTCAATCTTAACTCACAACAACAAGCAGTGCGCCATAAATCTTGTCGACAGGTTTGTTGGCGATAATTGCAGCTTTTCTCCGCTTTGCCTTTTCGGTGTGTGAACCTGTAACTGACCAGTGGGCTTTCCCAGGTCCTGTTCCACATGGGAAATTTTCCCAGAAATTTTCCACGAGAGTTCAGCGGTGTGTGATTGACTGCGGGTACGACGCCATCAAACATCTGTGAGCGTGCTGATCTTGAGCAAGGAGACTATATGCTAATAAATATGCTGGAGTGTTTTTCTCTGATGCATTTAGTGATTTCCAAACAAGATAATCTGGAAGGAGTTTGTTGTTGACGGCTTTCTGTTTATTACTGAAGGTATTATTAAATCGCACTGCGCTTTTCTGTCTCTTGTCGATTAAAAAGTGTGTCACTTTATTCCTAGACTCCCTGCTGCTGTCTGTAATAAATTGCTGACTTTCCCTACGTAGCTGAAAGCTGTTCCCTAAAGAAGGTACACTCAGTTTCAATCTTACAATATATCATTATCCTCTGGTGACAGAAAAATGACAGAACAAAAAGAATGAAAGTCTGCACTGGACTGATACACCACAAAAGCATGTTTTTCAAGCAAACTAATAATTTCAGTTGTCGAATTATAATACAAGGGGATGGAATATTAAACTATGTTGTCCAGACCAGAGTTGTTTTTTTAAAAAAAATAGGGAGTAAAACATCAACACAGAGCTGTGCCTTAAATATTCAGAAAATTCTTGACAGTTACTCTCTGTTTTTGGAACTGCTGCTTTTAGTTTAAGTTGTAAGGAGTGATTATCTGCTTCCCTTTTAGGCGCAAAACATTAAATGTGTGAAGTAATCATAAGATTAAAAATCCCAAATATACAAGACATGTACTCGCAAATTGCAGCTTTTGAAAGGTTACCATATTAGTCTAATGAGGGATTCCAGTCCTATAGTTGATTTGCCTACACAAGAGGTTACCATAGTAACACAGAGTGTAAAAGTGTGGCTTTATACTACAGCAAGCACTCTTTAATCAGGTATTACATGCGTGCCTTGCTTCCTATTAATCCCTAATGTATAGGTGGGCAATATTCATTCTGATGGCAGTTCCTGCTGCTAACAATAGAAACTGCCACACAGAGCGATAAGATAGCAGAATGGGAATACATTTAGATGCAGAAAAATGTGGCCATAAATGTACATTTACACCTTTAAATGGGTCAACCAGTAAATAATCTGCTTTTCACATCAGTGATTTACTTTAAATATAGCAGATTATATCATTTATTACACTGTGCATACAATGTAGTTATATATCAACATGGTGCATAGAGAACCATCTTTTCATAGGGGATTATATATTGTGTTGAGGTTTTGGATGATGTGATAATGTCTCTGCCTCAAACTGTTATTTAAAAAAATGTGTAGTTAGTAGGAGGTGCTGATGGCTGAAAGAACAATACCATCGAAAGGAGAGAAGCATCTGAGCGAGGATGTTTTTTTCCTGCGTGTGAGAGAGGTCATGTGTTTGTATGTCAGAGAAATGGAGCTCCGTGTTGAAAATCCATGAGCTGAAGATGGCGAAGGCCAGAGTGCTGTAACCTGTAGCAGCACAATCTCAGAGTCAGTGGTTGGAGGATTCTCTATCACAAGGATGCCAGAGCAGCTTGTTTACTGGAGTTGCTGCTCTTTTGAAAGCCTGGGGGGCTTCGTGACACTGTGGGGCAGAGGGAACAACATGGTTTTTATCCACCTTTAGCCTGCACACAACCCATTTTCACCTCCTAATTTTCTCTTGTCTTTTCTCTCCTTGTACATCTCTAATTCTGCCCTTGTGTCTGCCACCCTGCTGCACTTTCACACAGCAACGTACAAATACACCAGCTATGTACAAGGACGATGCGCAGTGGCTGAATGCAGAAGTGATCAAGGTTACAAAAAAACTAAGCTAATTATTTTCTCCTTTACACACATATAATGGTATTGTGAACAGATGTAACTTTGCATCCATGCGCCTTTCTTTAAATATGCATGTCGACTGTCAGCACGTCTAAATCCACACATGCTGTACGGGAGCGTGACTGTGTGTGCATTAATGCTGAGTGAGTGACAGTCTGTCAGAACAAGACTGACAGAAGCAGACGACTCACTTAGCAACGTGTGGCTTTGCTGTTTGACTCTGTGATTGATGCTTGATATTTGTTGCTGTGAAATGCGCTTGAACAAAACTTTGTAGGTGACGGATGAAACAATGAAAGAGAGCCGCAGTATGTACCAGCATAAGTACATCCCTGTGCAATATCCCCTAAATGTCACCGACTGAGTCATCCCTAAATAACTGCATTATTTCTAACTTGACAAGTAGAGTAGTTTCTCTTATGAACAATCAAAAACAAATAGCTTAGATAGACTATATTGACAATACAGTCCCCATAGTGTGGACTCAAAACAACAAAAGTGAATCACTGACCCATAAGTTAGAATACACCTGTGATTTCCGGCCCAGCTGTATGGACATAGTTATAAAATGACCTGTTAACACCAGAATCATCTTTGGACTTATGGGCTGTGTCTGTCTGCATATCTGCATTATGGCTCCACAAAAATTGCCAAAAAAAGCTACAAAATTAAATCGTGAGACTTGGTAAAGGATACAGGAAGACCACTAAAAATCAGTCAAAACACAGTGAGGGTAGCAATCAGAAGAGCAAGCTATAGTACCGCTAATCAGAGCCGCAATGGTTGTTCTCCTAACCGCTAACAGTGTGGTCATTCTAGCTCTGAAATACAGACAGGCAAGTGCTTCAGGGTTGGTACAGGGGTTTAAATAGAGATCAGAGTTTCTGTGACAGCTCAGACATTGTGAGGGACACTGTATAATGTCAAACTCTGTTCGCAACGTCCAAAAGAAAAAAATCTTAGTTTGCTATCTGAAGCAAAACTTAAACTCCTCTGGCGCTCATTCTTAAGAGATGATTCTTGATTGATGAGACCAAGATAAATTGGCTTGGCTCAGATGGAGCCCAGCATGTTTGGCATGAACCCAAACAGTGAATGCATAGTCCTGACAGTGAAGCACATAGAGGTGGTATGTAATGATATGGAGCTGTATGAGTGTAAAAGGTGTTGGGTAAGTGGCGTGCATAGATGGCACCATAAATTTATCAAAGTTCTGGCTAAAAAGATGACTCTCAAGCTCTAGAAGCTTGGCAGAAAGGGATTTTTCCAGCATGATAACAAGCCAAAGCCAAAATCACACAAGAGAAGAAAAAAGTGAAAACTGTAACCCGGCCAAGAATTTTGCCTGACTTGAATCCAATAGAAACGCTTTTGTGGTGCTCTTTTGGTTCTTTGGGAGAAAGGTTGAGCAACACAACCCCTCGAGCAAACAGCAGATGAAAAAAATAGTCTCTGAAGAATGAAAGATCATCTCAGAAATCTGGTGTTCACTATACCGATGAGGTTTGATTCTGTCATCAAAACTAAAGACAGACATACAGAGGAGCAAAAAGTAAAAGGTTAGAATTATCAGTGATGAAAAGAACACTGGTTTTTGCCCCAGTTGTATTAAAGGGTACAGCATTCATAGTCTTATGGGATAGATTCAGCTTCACAGTCTTTCTTCGGTATATTAAAGAAGTTGCTGGTTGTTGCAGTTGTTCCCCTTTCGCCTGTGTGTCAGCGGAGCCTCTGACTGGTCTCAGAACTCACCAGAAATCCAGTTCCTTCTGTCATTTCCCTCCAGTCTCTCTCCCTTTTTCCCTCACATCCCCACACTTTCATGAAGCAGATTCACAAAGCCCTAGGGATAAGCAAGAAATTTCCATTCAAGTTGAAACATGTGCAGACTCGTCAGTTTCACTCCGTTTAGTCCAAAACTAGGCCTGTTTATTGCATCATGGATGTTTCTGTGGCTTTCGGGGTCTTTCTGAAATCTTTTAACCGGAACATAATGTGCCGCATATCACACGTTTTCACTCCTTAACTACTTCAAGTCACAGTTTTTTCTTAGCGCCAGTGCTAAAAGCTATAATTTAATGCATTTGCTTCCACTTCAGTACCCATAATGCTCAAACAAAAGCTTTCTATACAATGTGCAGCTGAAGTTTAAGCTCAATTAGGCTCAAAACTGTATTCAGTTGACAATCTAAGGCTTCAGGTTCAGTTTACCGGCAGGTAAAACATACGGTCAGCTCTGGTTCTGCAGCTTGGGTGCTAATGATGATCCCATGTCTCCAGCTGCCTACACAGTCATGGTGAATCCAGTGGTGAAGGAGCTAAATTGGCCCCATAGAGAGGCAGGGAAAAAGAGATTGGGTGGGCAGCTTCAGCCTTTTATTCTTCAGAGGTCACTTGAGACAAATAGTTGTTAGGATGACCACCTCAGTTGAGTGTCAGCCTGATCAGCTGTTGACAGAGAACCGGGGCGATGGCGAGGGACTAAAAAAAAAAAAACAACAACAGTGGGAGGGACGAGTGAAAAATGTGTGTGTTTGAGCCAAAAAGGCTGAGATGAGCACAAGAGACAGCAAAAGTGAGAAAGTCTGAAGGTATGTGAGAGAGAAAGTGAGAGATTGAGACAGCGTGATAAAACTGGAGAATTGGAGTGAATGCGTGAGGAGAGAAATACAAGGAGAACGCCGGAGACACAGGAATGAGGGAAAGGAAAAGGTCAGCGAGTGGATTGTGTCCTCTAAAGAATTTATGAGTGGTGTTAAGACTCATCTCTTGCATCATCCAGCCTCTGATGGCTGTGTAGGTTGAAGGAAAACTGTGTCTGACCTAAGCTGGATTCACAGGAGCTTTTTATTTACCTTCATGCAGCCTTTGTGCATTCTGTCTGCCCTATTTCAATTATTTTTTTACACTACAATGTGTATTTTTATCTCATGAGACAGATGTCAGGGGTTTTTTTCTGAGATATTTTTTTAAGATTTCAAACATTTGACAGCAATTTAAAAAAAAAATACAAACAAAATTACTAATTCTTAATATAAATACTGCTCTAAATTAATTCTGCTTTGCAATATATCTTTTGGCACATATCCATTTCAGTGTGTCACCTGCAGGAGATTCAGATATCAAGATACAGTGAAATCATGTTTATTCAACAAATGTGGACTCCTGGGAAAAGCAAAACAATTGCATTCTGCTGTTTCATTCAATGTGTGGATGCGTTAAAGTATTGAACTGACTCTGAGTTCAATGTTTCGTTAATGAGAAGTTTAAGTTTTTTTTTTTTTTTTTAAATACACATATTTGCATTTTTCTTGCTGAGAGTTAGAGGAGAAGACCAATGCCAGCCTCATATTTGTTCAGAAGATATTAAGTCACAGCCAGGAGACAATTATCTTAGGTTAAAGATGATTAATGTGTCTAATTTTTTATTATCTCACTTTTATCTCGTTCTTTAAAAAGCCTGCTTCTTCTTGGGGGGAAGTTTTTTTCCTAACACAGACCTTTATCCTGCATTGGCACAGTAGACATGTTATTTTGGGGAAGTGTATTATTATATTCCCCTAACTTGTTTCTTCTAAATTACTGTAAATAGTTGATCGATACTTTATTTTCTAACTAATTAAGAAGATGCTACAACATCTGAGCTGCAAGCAAAGTCCAATGCTGTTGCTCTGAGTGAGTGGACTCAGAAGATTTCAAAAATCTGAATCAGTGACACATTTTGTAGAAACAAACAAAAAAAGGGTCTCTTAACTGCCTTAATAATGCCTTAAAATGAATGACATGAAATGTTTTTGGGTCCCAGTGACAGAAAAGGATCTCACAAAAATCCATGCTGCATGGAGTGTTGAGTATTTGTTGTGAGGCTTCTGCTCAACTATATAAACGTTGCGCTTCATGAAAGGTTTTTGGCAAGTTACCCAACCTTTTTATGTCAAAAGTCAAATAAAAGATCAACAAAAAGGTCGAAACGCTTCGGTTTTGTCACCAAAGGGCCCCAAACCTTCTTCACTGTGGCGTAATGCTTTCACTTTAGCAGCCTGTATTTATTTATAAGGCTGACCAGATGCACGACCTCACAGCTGTAAGCTGCTAATCGTTATGTGATTCAGTTGGATGATTCAAAAACTGGAACAAAAATCTCTTTTCCAAATAATTCAGACAAGACATAATTACAGTAGAACTAGAGAGAGTTGGCTCAAATTGCATGTAAAAGTAATTGTAGACCAACATATGACACTGTTTATGTCAAATTGGAAGCAGTTACTTCGGCTAAACAACCCATTTGTATTCTCCTGTTAAACAACACAAGATGTCTTTCACCCTGCAACCGAATCAGTGGAATTGTGCCCTCGCAAAATATGTGACATATGGAAGGAGATCCCAGAGCAGGTGAACGCCATTAAATCTTCCCAGAGAACCATGCATAAAAGCTAAAAGAGAGCAGTTTGATGTAAAACTGTTAACTAAAAGCTTGTTGCACTCAAGAACATCGATGCTGCTGCTGGAGTCTCCCACAGCAATTAACACACTGCTGCCATCAGAGGAGCTGCCACCATCTCTGGATGTGTTCCAGACGGAAACATCAACAACTTGTCGTTCACAGGCCACAGCTTCAACAGGGACTCACCTCAGCAGACACTAACTGTTTTATTTTCCTAAATTGTCCTCAAAACAGGTTTACCACTAATAATTGTGAGAGCGTCCATAAATTTCCATTTGATTTGATATTTTAAGAGGCACTTTTGGAGTATTTAGCACTCAGTTTCACAACTAAAGTGAGACTTCACATAAAGATGAGGTGTGTAGTTTGCACATACTTTACATGTGCCGTGATCCAGGACTGGAAAACTGTCTGATAAATACTCTTTTGGCACATTCTGGGCTAACTTCACTGAAGTAGACACACTGTTGAAGCTGAAAAAGTGTCTTTTAGTTTTCTTTAGTGATATTCCAACTAAACAGTGGTCTGATGTGACTTAAAAGAAGCCCGGTTAATCTTGCCTGAGAACTTGACATTCTCTTAAATGGCAGGATAGATTGATTGTGCTTTCGTTGATGGCTATTTTTCCATGTTCCTGGGGATATATTGGCATGACAACACTTACTTTATGCTCCCCAGGAAGTGTTCAATCCACATATTGATCTTTCACCAGAAACTTTCAATAAATCTTGGAATGTTTTAATTTATTATTATTATCCGAACCATTAAAAGAGCTGTGAGGTCATTCATGTAATATTTGAGATCAGCAGATGGAGAACTGGATGAATACAAAAACGCATCATGCTGGAGTGTAGAAGACGATGCAGGTGATAAAGTAAAAAGTCAAGTGCTTAATGAAGGGCAGACAAGTATTTGCAAATTCGTTTTAGATTTTCTCATTATTTCAAGCAAGACCTAAAACTTTTTCCTCGTTTAAATTCCATACGTAGATGGCAAGAATAAATGTAGTAGTTTACTCTAGACACGCTTTAGTTGCCTGAGAGATAAAACAGAAGAAGCCAGATGGAGGCACTTTGCTTCCAAACTTACATCCCTTCCCTCTTGCTTCCTTCTTCATCCCTTTTTCAAAGTGTCAGCGAGAAAAAGTTGTTCTAAATTTACACCAGATTAAATCATAGCTACAACCAGCTCAACACCCGTTACTCGTGTTTGAAATGTTCATGAACTCATCATTGCACAGGTATGTTAATATATTAATATCTATGCAATGCAATCACAAGAAAGAGCGTAACCAGAGCTTTGTAATTATTCTTGTCACATATTTGTACATACAGAAGTCATAACTTTATGAAGAGAGATCACACTAATGCCATGTAACATCTTTTTTTCTGCTATCGTGGCTCTGATATCTTCAGATTGCCTACAGTGTTATGAAAAGATACTTCTACTGCCAGCATTTAATGGCTATACACATGCAAAATGTGTAATTTTATCACATAAAATATATTTTTCCATGATGTAAAGACTAATATTTAAAAAACTGCAAGTGTTAGCATGTCAAATGACTAAAGATTTGGATAACCTAGACTGTTAGAAATAAATAAATAAATAAGACACAGCATACAGTCATCCTCAAATGTATTCATACCCTTCCATTAAAGAAATGGCAAAATTCACAATAGTCACTCAAATAACTAGAAACTGAAAAAAGTAACAAACAAAAATTTGCTCAATTCTAATTTAGTGAAATAAGTATTGCTTTTGAATTGTGGTTGAAAAAAATAATAAAAAATAAAATAAAATAAAAAATGTCCTAGATAAATTAGAGCACTTTGCTGATGAGCAGTGGGCCAAAATCCAAATACCTGTCAACAGGTGCAGAAGTCTGATTGAGAGTTACAGAAAACACTTGATTGCAGTGATTGGCTCAAAGGTTTGTTCAACAAAATATTAGCTTATAGGTCCCATCATGCTGTTTGCTTGTGTTTTATATATTTATCTTTCTGTTGAACCACAATTCAAAAGCAATGTTATGATTTTAATGAAACTTATTTATTATTACTTTTGTCAATTTCAACTTATTTCAGTGGCAGCTGTTTTTTTCCTTCTTTAATGGGAGGATATGAATAAATCTGAGGACGACTGTATGTGGCTATACCTTAAAATGATCAAGTACAGTTTGTGTAACTGCCATGAGAACAGGAGTCATTGGGTTAAAGAAGGATTGCAGACCTCAGTAATAGGTACACTATGTCACACAAGTGGTCCTGAAAACTGGAATGTAGCATTTACAATAAATGAAAATTGTGCCAAATGTCAGAACTTATCAAAAACCAAAGTTTTTTGTATTATTATTATTGTTTTTGACTCTTCCCTACCCCCTTATTTCAATTGATAATACTCTGTAATAAATGCTGATTCTTTTTTGTGCTCAAGGCGGAACATTTTCAAATCACACTGATGTGTTTCTGCTTCACTTTGCACAACCGTAGCAAATTAGCTTCTATTTGTGCCCACTGGTGTGTATCAAGTGGATTTGTATTCAATTGTACCATAACGCACCTTAACACAGCAGGAACACAAACAGTCAGATGATCAGGCACGTTGCGAAATCGTAGTTGTAACGAGCTTTTTGAAGAGAGACAAAAGACAGAGATCAGCGTTGTTACCCGCTCAGAAGAACCTAATTTATCTTTGACTGAATAGAGACAAACTGTTTCAGAAGGCAACAATACTGAATACATTTTTATCTGATTAGTTCTTAATCGGCAATATAGTAAAAACACAATGTGTGTACTGCAATAGTGATCCTATTTTACTAATAAAAGGTGTAAGATTTGTGTATCTCCTGACATGCCAGTAAACCCTTTGACAGGTTAGAGGCCGACATTTTTAGGGAGCAGGTATCTTATTTTGGAAAGGCGCTTCTTATTGTGTGATATGATTCACAAACAGCATCTTCACTCACACTGACTGAAAGAAGAAAAAAAAAGAACAGTTTAGATGTGAAGCTTCACTTGAGGACAGATTTCAGGTAAAAATTTCTTGCTTGTTGGATTTATAGATTTTCCCTGTCACTGCTCAGGTTGGATATATTGGTTTACTCTCCTTCCCTCCCCACCTCCTCCATCCTGGAAGCATCTCTACACCTCCCCACAGGGATTTAATGGAGGAAATGTTGAAATAGCACACTAATGCATGCTTCCGTGTGCTATATCCCTCAGTTTAGATATAAAAAAAAAAAAAAATTACAAATAAAAAAAAGCATTGAGTGTCTCCATCTCTCTCCTTTTTTCACACACTTAGAAGTGCAGACACACACATGCAGCAAGTCAGACATATTCATGATGAACAAAGGCGTTTTTTGTTTTTTTTCTCTCTCTCCATGACACACATTTTATATATACGCTTTTCCTCTGACACATTCACAGAAGCAAAAACACTCCCAGCAGCATCAGGAATGACACATCTCTCATCACACGTGTTTTGTCTAATCTATATCTAGGCAGGTTTTATACATAGAGAGCGAGAACACACTGTATCGACAAGCTCTCTGAGAGACGAGCCACAAGCAGAGACACTTGAGGAACTAGAAAGCAAGAGTGCATCAACGAGTGATGACCTAAAATAAAACAGCAAGCAGCTTCTACTCATGTTTCCAAAGCTTTCACACGAATCAAGTTCAGACCTCCAGGAAATAGCCATATGCCACAAGAGCTCTTGCCCTCTTCCATTTTATATATGTTAGTCTTGGAAGCATATACAACCTACATTGTGTTAAAAGCACGCTGGGGTAATGTGTGACAGAGTGCAGCTGGTGGTGACTGACTGATACGCATTTTCTCGTCAGAACTTACTTGCTGGAGCTCGCTGCCGCACTTCTGAGACCGCTCAGTGCTCTACACTCAGTTCAGGTGATGCTGATACCAGCTCTCTTACAGATTTGTGGCCTTTAAAAGTTCCTGCACATGCCAAACTACAGCCGGTACACATAACACACACCCAACCAGCTGACTTGGAGCCCAGCAGATCATCACATTGAATCATCTACCACAGTGCAGTGACAAGAAAAGGCTGCAAGTAATGTAGATTCTGTAATTTGGGAGATGAGTTGGACACATTTTTGAGGTAAAAATACATAAATATAAGGTAAGTCAAATTTATAAACATGTTAAACTGCTGCACATGAATTCTGTGCATTGTGGCTGATTGTTAAACTATAATTTTGGCAGTACGGTGCCTTGTTAATGTTAGCCATGACAAGACATGTTAACCAGTTTACACTGAGGTCCTTATGGACAAAAATGTTCATGTCAAAAACTTCATGTTATTTTCCATTGACTGAACGCAAATATGAATCCTGATTATAACTTCCAAATTTTAACCTTCCACGTGAAAATAAAACCACAAAAAACAAACTATTTTACATATTATAAAACTAAAAGGAAAACGTCAATGATTGGTATCAGCACTGGTTCTGTTGCATGATTAAACATGTGTTTACTAGTCTGTGTTTTTAGCGTGCTCTTAAAACAAAAAAATGCAGTTTTATTCATTTGCAAAAAAAACAAGTAGAAACCACACCCACATAACGCTGCTGGTCGGTGTTTTGGAGCGCAGCCAATCGCCAACAAAAAAATTGTGTTTTGGCAGAAATTGGCTTGGCCTACGCTAACAGGCACAGGTTGCACAAAGGGATCCAGGAGAAAACAAATGCTGCTTCTACATTTCACGGTTCAGGAGTTATGAGCACAACAATAACTTCTCACTTCGTCTCTGGCACATGGGTGAACTATTTACCAATACCAGCAAGGAACGTGACTGAACTACGGTGTGCAGCTTTCTGGGAAAACCGGCTAAGTAACAGATAAACAAGCGCACGGAATAGAAAACAAAATCTTGTTGGCAGATGTACCAAACAATACGTTTGTTCTCGCTGCCTCTCTTCCACTGATGCACACATGTATGTCGACACACACACACACACACACACACACACACTCACAGAGACATATCAATCAAGCTATTCCAGGAAGCTGGAGAAGAGAGGAGATAGGCAGTCCTGCTCTCAGATCCAGGTCTGCCAAAGAAAAGCTGTTGGCTGCTGCCAAGGTTGAGCGAGCATATTGCCTCGTAATGGAAAAAGAATGGAGAAGCAGACACTGCACATTGTCTGAAACTCTATCAAATGATTCCTCTGTCTTTCCCTGCACAGCAACTGTGACACCGTCTGATAGTGTGATGGCTTGTGTGTCTGTGTGCACCTGTGTGTAGGACAGGGCTGCACTTGTCATCACGTGTGAATTGATGTGTTCAGCCGTTCGGCATCCCCTCCTGTGTGTGTGTGGTATGACACCATATAGTTGTCGGAGCAGCTGTTGATCACTGATAAAGAAACGTCTCATTTTGCCAAACGTAAAAGCATAAAGAACTCTGCCAGTGTATTGTTTCCATCCAGCACTCGCACCTCCTCCTTGGCACAAAAGCAAACGTTCATCCGTCGGAGAGGACGAAATGGACCATATATTGCAACATTTCACACAAAATTACTTTCTCATCATCGCAAATAATCTGTCTGAAAGGGTTTATGTCCAAATATCCTTTTCCCAATAATTTGTGACGAGTTTTAGATGCCGTGAATGAGAGAGTTCACTGCGCATCGCCGGGATTTGAGTGGGTTTTTATAAGTTTATTTATTAGGCTATTTACTCTGGAAAGGTTTGATGAAAAGTGTGCATTTTTAGCAGTCTCCCTGGTGGAGACATTCACACCAAAGAGCTGCCAAGTACATTTACAGATTTCTACTGACTGCTTCTCAGAAACAGCTGGGGGTTAAGTGTTTTTCCCAAGGGCAGTCAGGCTGGTTTGACTGGAAAATGCGACTTTCCTGCAAGACCAAAACCACTGATTTAGTTCCTCAAATCCAGTATTGTAATTATGCATAACTGACTGTAATACGACTACTGGTGATTCGATTGGAGTGTAACGGTACATCAAATTCAAAAGCGTATATGTATCTTGGTTTGAGGGGCACAGTTCAGTGCAGACAAATCAAAACAAAGGCATGAAATAGCATTCACATTTTAACACAAGTGTACAAAAATCCAATCATTAAACAGTGGTACAGTGAATAATAAATGTTATAGTAGTAGTTTACCCTCTAAACCCCAAAAACCTGCCAGTGGATTTGAAAGACATAAAAAATGTCTTCATCAGAGGCAGAAAAGTAAAGAATCATCAGATTTTGGACTATTTGGTGGACACTGAACTAATGTGTGACATGAAATTCAGTCAGAATTAAATCTAACCATAAAGTTGTGATATTTTATCAAACAGTCTTGTGAGAACAATTAAGGAACTATTTCATGCAACTAGGCTGAACTGCAGGCAGTGTTTCCACAGAGCAAACAGGAGACAAGGATAGAAACAAAAAGCATGCTGTAAAATATCTACAGTATGTAGAGCTACCTTTTTATTTCCAGTTTTGATAATACCCATGGACACTTGTTAGACATGTTACGTCCAGGTTTATCAATTTTTGTAAAATAGTTATAATTATGTCACACTACACAAAAGATATTTTTCAGTTCTGTCTACTTTTAGCCATGGTTTCGCTGCTTCCACAGAACATGCAGAACTTTTCATGAAGAACAGACCAAGAAAACGAACAGACGGTTAGGTAAGTACATTACAGTATCATCAGCAAAAAAGCTAATTTAACGGACAATACTATGATATATGGTGGATGAAATTAGCCTCAGGAGAATGAAAATGACATAAAAACTAGGTGTCTACACTCATTTTTTTCCCCTCAAAGTGAAACAAAGACGATGTAAGAACAGTCTGACAGTGTAAAAGTGATCGAACCCGCTGAAATAACTCCAGAGAATTACTGAGCCACAGTGAGTTTCAGCTCATTATTTAGCAGACTGGGCAGCAATCTTACTGTTTGAGTTAATGTCGTATTATCTGTTGTGCGAAACAAACATTTAGCAGCTAAAGACCCACATATTTTCCTCCTTAGTTGGCGGAGACCAAAAGCACTGCTAAATGAAAAATGAATTGGACTCTGATTCACCACATGGCCAGACACGCAGCTCCATGAATGATAATGTTGCTTTGTAACTGCTGGATGAATAAATGAGCAGCTTGCCAGTTTCAAGTGTGATGACTGTTCACCACTTGCTTCCACTGCACTGCACTGAAGTGTAAGTTTCAGTTCCTGACTTTACTGTAATTATGCTGTGTACAATGTAAATAATATTTTTCATAGCCAGAAGTCAGTATCTTGAGCATTTAATTGTACTTCTTCCACACTATAATAAATCATAACTTTCGTGTCTGTGACAACAATACTAATCAAAAACCAAAGAGAAAAAGAGGAAAGGAGTGGGAAAAAAAACATGTTTCAACCCATAAACAATTTCATCATTATTTTGTTTTAAATGACTTTTGCAATGAGAAGCAATTTGGTTTTTAAATTACGGTTAGATAACAGGAGGTCTTGTCCTTTTCAGTCACACTGACCTGGAACATGAGCTGTAAAAGACTGAGAGGTTCAGAAATTAGTTTGGTAAACAGAAGACTGAGAAGAAAGTTTCTGTTTTATTGTGGAAAGATAATCATTTGAACTGGGCTCAAGATCATATAAGGATTCTGCTTGTGGTGTTTTCAGTTTTCACACACCATCTAACTGCGGGTTTGCCCTTGACGTTAACATTTGGTAACCTGTTAAGTCCTTTTATCAGCTGCTGACAGGTGCTATGCTATTAGTATCCTCTCATCTCAGTCTCATTTACACTGTGTGTGTGTGTGTGTGTGTGTGTGTGTGTGTGTGTGTGTGTGTGTTGTGAGTTTGGCGAGAAAAAAAAGACGTGTTGAGATGCGGGTGTCAGTATCGGTGTGTCGGTGTGAGTGCGTCTACGTTTGGAGACCGCCTCAAAATTGTGTTGGAGGTGTGTGTGCGCCTGACAGAGACAGAGAGAGAAAAACACATTAAGCTGATGCTGTCATCTCCCTTCTCAACTTTCTTCCTCTGCCAACAAACAAAACCCACCTGTGCCAGTCGCCATCACTCATGTCTGTCCCTTCATCTCAGCACAGAGAGAGACAGAGGAGGAGAAGAACAATAAGAGAGGCAGACAGGGGGCTCCTGCAACAGACGCAGAGACGGGGCTCAAACGTGCCATGACATTTCATTAGGGAAGATTTTCAGCACAATTTTCAATTTTCAAATGTCAACACTTCTGCACCTGTCTGCACCGGTTACATTTTGTCCTACATTTATTGTGTCAGTCCAGTGTTGTTGTATCTGTCTCATATTGCGTCAGCACCAATTAACCAGGACAAAGTCCCTGCTCCCTGTGTTGCACCATGCAGGCAGAGAGAGCAGTTTTGGCATTTATTCCTTTTTTTTCAAACTGATATGTTATCTGAAACACGCAGGCTTTTGCAAACCGGCTCACAACATACGTTTCCATTTGTGCGGCAGAAAGAAATGCTATATTCAAAGCCTCGATGACTGTGAAAACAGAACGGTCACATAACAGAGAAAAGCTAAGAACATGTGTCTATTTTGGTCATGATGTCTCTCCATGTAGGAGAATGAGCCATGCCCTGCTGCAGGAAGACAAGACTAAAAGTTCTGCGCCACTGTTCTGCACAGCGGTGCTGCGAGCTAAATGTCAGCATGCTAACACACTCACAATGACAGCTGTAACATGCTGATGTATAGCAGGTGTAATGTTTTATATGTTCAACATGTCTGTCAGCAGGATAATCTGTAGTAAACAGAGAGCACAGCTGAGGCGGAGAAGAACGGTAGTATTTCTGCTGGAATTACTGAGGAAATAAAAATGTTGGCCTCCTGACAGGAATAAAGTAAAAGGATCCCCAAAATTTATCCTGAGAGGGCATGGATATCTAAATGACATGACAACCAATCCAATAGTGGAGATATTCTACTGAATAAATGTCAGCCTTATGGTAGCACTGGAGGAGAAGTCAGAGAATCAGCAAGTTATTAGGACTTATCGCCTGCATGGCAGCAATGGATGTCCAAAAACGGAATTTTATTCCAATAGGTCAAGTAGATATTGAGATAATTTTGCTGGATAAAGAGAAATGTTTGACCAGCTTCTTCTTCTGGGCACCAAAACTTAATATAGAGCGCCTAAACCACAAAGAAAAAAACAAAAAGTTCACATTCAGATCAATTATTTACAAAGATCGATCACGACCCAAATAACCTTGTCTGAAAAGGCTAAATTAGTGTCTTTTTTTTAGTAATTAATGCTCTAGAAATATATGCAAAGGAGATGAAGGTTAGTGCACTTAAAAGACACAACAGAAGTCTTCTACGCAGCAGTCGGCAGTTTCAAGGTCTCGTCATCAACGTTTGACTTGAACTGGCTTGAAAGCCATATGAGCGCGACTCAGCAGTCGTGCGCAACGTTTCAGGGTGAAAACGAACATTAAAATCATAGCGTGAGAAGATACAGACATGAATATGAGATCACACGAAGCCTCGGCGTCAACCAAGACTCAAACAGGAGCAGACACAGAAATGAAATCAAATAAATGTGTGGGGGGGTTAAATTAAGTGTGCAGCTACCCAAATAATTCTATCACACATCTTTTCAAGATTAAAATGTATCATTTTAGAGGAACCACCTTTTTTTCCCTTCAATTGCATAAACAAATATTCTCAGGCAGAGAAAATTGTCTGCTCATTACTTGTGGTTTTATCCTTCATGGTTTATTTGACTAATCCACAACAAGCCTGCCAGATAGAGTTTTATAGCGTTCCTGCAAAGTGGGTAAAAAAAATAAAAAATCATTAGGGGAGAATATTATAGCATTTCTGTGTTATATCCAACATCAGGTTTGAAGGTATTGTTTTCCTGCAATGCACTCTAAAGGTTTCTGCTGATCTATCCATCTTTTGCTGATAAAAAAGAAAAGAAAAAAATCCAAGAAGACACTGAAGGACGCTGTAGACAATCTTTCATCTGATTTTTCAACTCATTGTTTTCACACTCAACACAATAAAAAGAAAAAACTATCTCTGATTTTGGCTCTTGTTTATGGCTGTTTGGTTTTTTATCTTTCTCAAGGATTCCAATAACTCTACAGAGGACACGGTGCAACTTGACTCTTCTCTCTAATTCATGTTCACCATCCAGTTGGGCGCTTGTCTTTTCTTGATGAAAAGCTCGGGTTGTGCCAGCCTCTTCCCCCCCAAGGGCCGAGGCCTGAATGGAGGAGTGAACGGTGGTGCAGATGAGAGACTAAGAGGAGAGAAAAGGTTAATTGGTTTTGTTGACCATCTGTCTACGAAGGAGGAGGCGGGGAAAGATGGCACACTTCAGGTTGAATAGTAGGGACTTGGATTTACAGGCGCTGATTGGTAGTGACCAGTGTGGTCACCTTTACTATTAATAGTTCTTTTTCTTTCTTTTTTTTTTGCCGACTTCGTCCTTTCTTTTTACACCCTTTAGTGTTTTTCTGCTGGCTGCATTTTTCAACTATTTTGATTCTTCTTTGTTGACTTTGACAAAAGGATCTTTCCATTTCTCCCTGTGTGATAATCTCTCAACGAGGTGAATGAGCCATGGATGTCCAACTGAGAGAAAAGGAGCTGAGCGATGCATTCAGCCGGTGGAGAGGCATAGCTGGACTGATTCCCCCAGGGGCCGGTTCTACCTGCGAAAACCAGGGAATCTCTGTGTTGGCGCCGCTGAGTCAAAAGTGGGTATTTCCATCAAATAAGAGTGCCCACTCATAGAGACAGAGAGCAGGAGGAAACGAGAGACTACCATCACCTACTGTAACTGCCCATGACTCTTATGTGCAAGCTGGGACGCGAACAAGTCACTTCAGTTTGATAAACTCAGGTTATTTCTGCAGAGAAAGTTGATATAACTTACCTTAAGGGCAGAGGACACGGTGTCATAAATGGAGTGTGAATTACAGGGCACAGCGAAATGGCTTTCAGCTATTGAGCTGTGGTTGTAAATGAAAACATGTTTGCAGCACTCTCGATAAAAATGAACTGCCTTTTGCTTATAGCTGCTCATAATGACCTTGATGGTTTAAGGCAGTGATGTGACGCCTGCTGTGCAGCTAAGAGTGTGAAGCTGGTGTGTGCGAAGAGTGAGACAAAGCAAGTGGAGTTCAGCCATACTGCGGATAGAACCTGCACTGTTTATCAAAAATGGGAACCCTTTTGACCCCTGATTCTCTCTAGTGTCTTTTAATGATGTTCCCCTTCCCCTTTCAGGTCAGTGTGACGTGGAGTAACATTTTTAGAGTGTTGGGCCGTAACCTCTGTCCGAAAACAGGTGGCAGCGCATAAAATGGGCTTTGAAACGCAGTTTGAAGACTTTTATCTCTTGAACACACATGATTCTCACCTCTTTCTCGCTATGATTGTTCCAGTCGCTATGAAACTGGAAGAGAAACACTAAAAGGAAAAGCTATTCTTCATGGGAGTTTATAAATTGCAGAAAACACTCAGGAACCAAAGCTGCTAAATTATCACCTACAAGCTTTACGTGATGCATTTGTACAAAGTCAGTGTTCCTGACAAGTCTGCTTAGTTATATCTGCCCAAAAAAATTATACAAGTTAAGTTCCTGACTACAGGCTGATATTTTGACTCAATATACATTACATGTTATATATGAAAAGCATGTGATTCATGAGTAGGCTTCTTCATTAATAGTGATTGTATAACTGAATATGTATGATAGCAATGGAATGGATGCTCTATCTCTTTTATTGCCCACTAAGGTGAATATCTTAAAGCATCATTACTCATTGTTTTCCAGACACTGTTTTGGGGTGATCTGTGGCTGTCTCCTAACTTAGCCGTTAGCGTAGCCACAGTGACACTGGCTAATTTTCCTGGATTGTGGCGATGGCTTGTGGGTCTTCTTCAGTTTTTTCAGACATTGCTGAAACTGCAAAGTGACTACAGACAGAGAGAAGAAGCTGCATCAGATCCAAAGTAGCGCAATCATTTCTTATTTATATTGTATATATAGTGTATATCCCTCACCTCTTTATTTATAGTTCTTGTTTTTCTTACTGTCACTTTGCTGCTGTGCAAATTTCCCCTTGTGGAGCTAATAATGGCTATTCAATACGATTTAATTTATTGATAATTGGTTCATAAAAACAACAATACATAGAGTTGTAAAAATGCCAAATATCGGCCAAAATGATCTGCAGGCTGATAATTGATGAATGTTCAGTCAATTAAGGATGCATTTTGAAAGCAAAGGTTTGGTTTTCTAGTCAGGAGCACTACTGGTTCAGTCTCACCACTATCAGGCAGCTCTTTTCAGTAAAGAATCAGGTCACACTGTGGAGCATTTGGCAGCCAAAGAGGCAGAAATTTTCCTCAGGAGACCTAAACAGAGCTACAGGGAGGACTTGATGTGGACATAAACA
The DNA here is from genome assembly GCF_000690725.1 of Stegastes partitus. Classification (NCBI taxonomy): domain Eukaryota; kingdom Metazoa; phylum Chordata; class Actinopteri; family Pomacentridae; genus Stegastes; species Stegastes partitus. The sequence goes on along the minus strand of NW_007578503.1, from coordinate 226,488 downwards.
GTCCAAATGGAAGTACTGTTGCTGTTTGTCTGCTGCATGTGTCAATAATTTTCATAATTTGAAGCACAGAAAGTTCACGCACCACCAGCAAAGCATTTTGTCGATGTGTTTGAGCGCCTGCCGCACAAAAGATAAAGAATCCAGACTATAAATTGTCTAACGTCAGTTTCAGGAGGACATCTATTATTTCTTTGAACCTGTTCTCTCCGGCTGCAGCCATCCTCTAATCAACCAAAAGGTCAAACATAATTCGCTGTGCATTTGTGCCTGCTCAGTTTAAAATGATTAACTGGCTGGGAGACGGTCTGATTTTTTAAGTGTTTTTCATGTTTCACAGATTGTTGTCGCTCTTCCCATTTAAAGAATTTAAAGATATAGAAAAGATATGAAAACAGTTTTTAACTCATCAAATATTTGCTATTTTAGAGACTGCATGTCTACGCACAGCGTTGCAGAAATCCCGTTATCAGGCATTTTGTTGTGGAGGAGCCAATAAATGCTCTGGCGTAAACATTTTATCTGTATCGCTTGTTGAGAATACTAATCAATAATACATTACACACATCAGACACTTTGAAAATGCCACGGGGAGGATTGTGTGAGTTGTACACCGTCAAGGGCGGCACACGCTTGTTAATATTTCTCATTTTCCGAAACATAGAATGCTGTTGGACAAACATTTCGCAAAAAGCTCCACTGCTTAATTTCCTGCAAATATCTCACCTCGACTCCACCGGAGTGGAAATGCATTAAACAGGTGCATTTCAGAATAATTAACACAATCTGAGTCGAAGTTCATTTTCATTCCTACCCGGAATCGGTAGAAACTTTGCCTTTGAGCATGTCCTGCACTCAGGTACAGGACCTGCGGAAACATTTGGAACATTACGAGGCAGATAATGAGGGGTAGGCTCCGTATAAATAAAGGAAGCCCTTTTCTGTGGCATCTTTAATGGTGTTCTCTGACACTTTAACAAGCACTGACTTCCTACTGTGCACCACTGGTGGATAAACATAAATTCATTGCGGAATAAATTTACCCTCAATCACATCTGATTACCGCTGTTAATTACTGCTAGCTCAAGTAGGTTAGCTGCTTAATTGGACAAATGGGATCAAAATAAGAGTCAAGAAAAGTACTGTGACAATGTGTGCGTTGCCTATTATACATTATCTCCACTATTTTTGTCCTGATTGATATTGGGCACCCTCAATTTGAATAAAAGCCTTAGAAAGAGTAAAAAAGAAGAAACAGCAAGAGGTTAAACAAGAACATTCTGTATGAATAGTATCTTCTAGTCAATTGTCTGCAGCAGAACACAAATGACAGCTTTAGAATCTGTGTATTATGACCTCAAAAAATCTGCTGCAGAGGTCAAAAGTACAATGTATGGAGTATACAACAACGTAAAGGCAAAAAAGTGGTAGGTTTCAGTTTCAAGAGGTCCCAAGCTGAACACACAAGTTCTACAAGGTTTATTGCGAAAACTCAACGGGTGAATGATGGCAGATGGAGGACTGGGAGATGAAGACCTCAGGAGGCTGAAGGAAGGCAGGCCAGAGCAGGCAGTCTTTGGGGAGATAGGGAGCGATGATTCGGTGGCTGAGCAGGCAGGCAGGGCTTCGGTGGGGACCGTAGTCGGTGGAGTGGATGAACAGGGTGGCAGATGAGTTGGCAGCGAGCACGGCTGAAGGTGAGAACGGCGGGCAGGCAGATGGCCGTCGAGCTGAGCAGCAGGCTGGCAGGTGAGGGAGAGTCTGAAGCACGGGGTGGGGGGGGGGTGATGTTAGCACAGAGAGAACCACGAGGAACTGGGCATCTAAAGTTTGGCCTGAGAGCATTAACCACCGGTGTGGCTCTCTGGTGACAACCAGGAGGAAAGTTGTGTTTGTTGAAGTTGATGAGGCGATCATGCGGAATGGTTGAAGAGTGGCCACGCCCATGGACACATGAACAAAGAGGATGCTGTGACCTGGAAATCCACTCCACAATCATGGAGGAGCTTCCAAATACTTAAATGTGAAAATGAGCACACAAGAGGAAGCTTTGAAAAGCGCACAAATGCGAGTGTATCCTACACGGAAGTCCTTTACAAAATGGGATTATGTGAAAATACAGCATATGTGTGTGTCTGTTGTGGAAATGTCTATAACAAAGTGAATTCCGAAGAAACAGTCGTCTTTTAGAATTTTAGACGATGCACACGAGGCCCGTTTCCCCACAAGACAACACCAATCGCTCTGGGTTTTGTCTAACTGTTAGATAGAGCTTTAATCACTAACAAGGCAACGTGTCACTCCACAGATTTATTTGTGTGAGCCTTTCTTCCTGTTATCCTCCCATGAAACTGGGCTCTCAGATTTACATCCAGGAGCGACAAGATAAAGACTTCCTGGCACAAACAAGAGTGGATGAGAGACAAACGTTCACATGTGAGAGCACACGGTTAATATGTGAAACACGCAAAGGATTAACATACCTCGTGTCAGGGGGGAAATATAGTAAACCAGCAAATACCTGGTGTCACTTCAGACTGACGCTGTGGAAGAAAGGATTTCTCATTTGGCAGCTTCAGTTCCTCCATCCTCGTGTCTCTCCCTTGCATCTCGCTCTTTTATCCTTGCTGGGAGGATATAAGACAAAACGAAGAAACCTGAGAAGACAAAAGCACACAGAGAGACACGTGAACCAAAGAGGGAAACACAAAACTGTCCTGGCCAGAGGAGACCATGAAGCTATATTACAGAATATATTTTCATTTTAGAAGGATAATTTTTAGCACTAGCTGTTGAAATTAGGAAATGAAAAACAGAGTCCTATAACTTAAAAAAGGAAAACACGAGATAAAGAAAGAAGACGTGTCTACTGCAGCACTTGTGCAGGTAACAATATTAACACTGACAGACTTAACACTGAAAATTTCACTTTTACAAAAAATGCTGCTTTGATTTCAAACAGCGGTGGACAAATGGGTCTTGCATTTTACCCCCCCAAAAAAATCTGCAAATATGGTCAGCTATAAGTAAGTTATCAGTAACACCAGCTCTACAGGGTTTGGTTTTTTTTTACAGGTAACTTCTTAATGGCTTCTTCCAGCATTATTCATTTGAGGGCTTCATGTAGGAAGTTTATGCTCAATAAGGACGATCTGTAGTCATGTTCCGTCTCGATTTTTCTCCGTGAATGTGGGCTGTTTCTGCTGTATTTTTCTCTTTATCACATCCAGTTTCCTGTGCTGTCAAAATCAGGCCGCTACTCTTGTCTAAATAAAGAAAACAATTTCCCTTGTTTTAATCCCCTCGCAATCATTGAGCCTATCAGCCCTGAGACTGTGTTTGTTAAATTCATTGTAAATCTGTTACTTTGATCATGCATCCCTCCTCCTAGTCCCATCTCCACCTCATCCAGGTTGACCAGGGCATCTCAGCCTCCATCAGCCATCTGCTCACTTTGCTCCTCCACCACCACCAGCAGTGTCGAGACTCCGGTTGGTCCTGGCTTCATCGCCAGTCTCCAGCTGGGACTCTCTGCTCTACGATGGCATTTCCCACTGGAGTATAACTGCCAAAATACTTTGCATGCTATTTTGTTCCTTACTTTCACATGACTTCTCCTTATTTACATTAAATTATCAAATTAATATTCATCCATTGTGGTGTAATGATGGAAAAACAGGTGCTAAAAGATTCTCTGTGAAGGTAGAGCTTGTTAACCCTTGTGTTAATAGTCAGTATTAGTAGAGTTACACCCATGTTCACAAGAAATGGAATGCAACAAACTTTTATGATTTGATGTAGGTGTTTGCAAATGTTGTGTTTTACACCTCTGAAGATGAGGACGACAGAATCTCACAAGTGAAATTATATCTGGTTCACGACTTGTGGTGGCTTTCATTAGAGCAGACAAAACCCACTTTTAATCTTTATGTTTTCATGTACTGTTTTTGATTTTGGAAAGGCAAAGCCAGAAAGTAATTGGACACTAATGGTCCTCCGATAGGACTTGGCTTATCAATCGATAAATGAGCTAGAAATGTGGATATAAAAGTTACATCCAGTGTGCTGCAGACGCTGGGTTGAGTAGGAATCAATACATTGCATTTATGACGGGACACGCCGTTCTTGGTATAGGTTTTGAGAAAATACTGACAAATACCGGATTAAAACAGGATCAATATCAGGTCAGGCCTGATAAAGATCAAGCTGGAATCATTTTTCTGCTGTGTCGCAATAAATCATGGACAGACAGGAAGGTTTGTGGGAAAAGTAGGAGAAATCACTGTGTTACACAGCATTTGGTCTCGTGGAGGTGAGAAAATGGAAACTGTCACTGCTGTCAATCCTCAATTTTAAGCCTATTGTTCTTTTATTTAACATACAATCTCTGTTACATGGTGTAATTTTGCTTATGATTTGTTAATCTCCAACAGAGATGCCTGTGAAGTAGCATTTTGCTGGTTTAAAGAAAGCATTCAACTCAGCATCAGAGAGACCCTCTATGACTGATTATTTTAATCAACGTAATGCACTTCATAGTCACAGAGAGCAGCAGTCTGCCACTGATCAGACTAGTAAATACAATAGGTGCATCTGCTGTATCCTTGCAGTTTATGGTCTCAGATGTAGAGGATGCATTGAGAGAATAACTGGACGCATTGTATTATCAGGGGAGTTTACAGGTAACATCAGTCTGAATCATGTGTCAGAATGACAGAATGATCTCGGTTGCAATTTTTTGTAATTCCTTTTGTGTTATTTTAAAAATCTCAACATGACAATGATCACAACTTATATCACAGAACGATGAAATTAAATATGGTGACATTTAGACCTGAGCTCTCTATGACTTATGTCAGTCTACACATTGCTACATAATGTGATGAGATTTCAATCAAACCATTCATTTCTTCTCTCTTTTTAGATAACAGGGGTAAAAGACATACAAATGTGTCTGATAAAAGGGCCTGTTTTAGATGTGTGACAACACTTTAACAGTGACTCAAACTTAATTATCAAATCAAGTCATATCCTCAGGAAAAAAACAAAAAAAGATCAGGAAACTCAACATCAAAACCAACAAAAACAAAACAAAAATGACACCAAGGCTGAGTAAGTCTTTAAAATTGTCATGTTTACAACTAAAGTTTTATTTTGTACTGTTTTACTATGTATCTGATTTCCTCCGCTAAGAAAAAAAACAAATCTCCTCACTGATCATTGTACTTTCATAAAGGTCTGACTTTTCCTCTGAGCTCATGATTTTGAAATATTTTCCTAAACCACAAAAACAAATGGCACAAAATATATAAGCTTCTTGGCACAGATATAAATGTGGAATTTAAAATAGAGAGTGTGGTCTTTTATCTAAATATGAAATAGACAGTTTGGACAATAAGAGGATGATGCACGAAAACCTGTCTATCTCAGACCCTCTTGTAAAGTTGGATTTATAACAGAATTTTAAAATGAAAAACTTTGCATCAAGGAGGAAAAAAGAAAAACATTGAAACAACAAAAAGACACGATAGAAAGCTGAAAGGACTGGCTTGATAGTGTCTGATTCTGGAGTCTAACAGGCCAGACGTCACTAACTTGAATTATCCCAAAGCACAAAGCAGCAAGACACAAATGAAAAGAAATAAACACAAAAGGAGGTCTGGTTGACCAGTTTTAAATCTCAGTTGAAGAGAAAAGACAAAAACTCTAACTGTAAAGTGACAGTCAGCTAAGAGGTCTCGTATTCTGGTTTACGTTTATGGATGAAACTGAGCAGGTGACAGTCTTTTACATTGTTACACCATTCAAATTAACTAAAAATTCATTTGCTTGGGATTGTCTTGGTGGGGAACAATTACAGTTGCCCTCTTGGTGTCTCTCAGGTGTGTCGGCTTATGCTGCTATGTTTCCTAGAAATTACCCGAACTGCAAACATTAGGTTTTTAATATTTTGTTAGAAACACTCTGCAATGTAGCGCACTCCTGTTCAACACCGACCACTACAACTCAACAGGAATTCTGCTTCATGGCAGGGCTGCTGTATTGGATTGTTAGATTGTACAGGTGGACCAGTGAGTGTAAGTTTATGCAACTAATTAGTAGAAATATGTATTTCTAGTAAGACATAATGTTACCAGAGCCAGCGTCTTACATCAACATTACGAGTTTCTGTTTAACAAATCTGCAAGGCAACAAAACCATTTAACATTTCCTTGTAACACCTAAAGAATGATTAGTATTTTCTATGGTAATCACAACTCTGGAAACTCAGACCCATGAAAAAAAAACACAGCCAAGCAGGTGGAAGTGATGGCAACTGCAGGCACACAATGTGGCAAGAGGTGAATGTGGACTGGTGGTGTGTTTATATAGAGGGGAGCTGATGAGGAGAGTGGGAACAGGTGAGTGAGGAGGAAGGGATAGTCAGGTGATCATAAAGCAGAACAGGTGGAAGTGGTTGGCTCAGGAGAGTTAGTGGAATCTCTGCTTTTCTTACAGCTGGAGCACAAGCCAGCGAGATGTGATGACAAACAACTAGGGAGCAGCGTATCTCTAAACCAGAGGGGAAAACCTACTGCCAGGAGGAGGCCTTGCCTTAGATAAAGCATTGATCTGTCAGATCCATCAAGCTTTATTGTCTCATTAATCGATGATGATACCAGCAATCACCTGCTGGCTGCTCTGCTGCAGGTTAAGTAGGATATTTTTCACATAAAAACTAGGGAAATATTAAATTATTTGCTATTTTTTTGGCACAAACAAAATACAAAAAATATACTGTAGTGGTTAAAAAGTAAAAAGTTAAGTTAAGCATTAGTTTGAAGGTTCAATATCATCCTCATTTTTAGCAAACAAATAAAAGTTTATATCGCCAGTGTGTCTATTTTTCAGCTCAAAATATTGTAGAGATAGTTCATTTCACCATGACTGTAAACTCCTGGTTTTAGTTCTGTTCTCAACAGGCTGTTTCAGTGTCTGGAGCTTTAAATGCAGCTGAGCTACAACTGTCCACGTCCCCTTCAGAAGGAAAACTCTCTGTATTCGAGCTTGACAGCGTGGAGCAAACCTGTTGACCACATGGCAGCTGTCATACTTAAATAAAGGTGTTAGACCAGGACCCAAAAAATAACCAAATGTATACAGTTTTATTAGACATTTGTCTGTATAAAAAGAGCACAGAGAGCAGGAGAGAAGCTAAAAGAGGTAAAAACTGGATGAGTTTAAAAATGAAAACACAGTAATCCACACAGGACTTAATTATTGAATTTAAATCGGCCTCGGGTGGGCAGGGAGGGAACAGGACTATGTAAAGTTTAAGCTAGACTACAATTAGTTTCCAAGCTGGGAGACTATTAATTCATGGGGAGCTTACAGGATGGCAGAAGTAAAGACCTTCATATCTTAATAAGTTTGTAACAACTACAAAACACAATAAAATAAGATCTCCACCATGTGGGACCTT
>NW_007578503.1:208919-218564 GCF_000690725.1 Stegastes partitus | reverse complement strand
GAAATCATACTCATATGTGAATTTATTTTACTATAAACATGCAAACAATTCCATACATTTCTGTTCTCTATTTCCTTTTGTTTATTTAAAAAAATAGTTTCATCGAAGAACTCTCTGAGGCACTTCAAGCAGAAGCAGCACTTGCTTTCAATAAGTCCTTTATTTTTCTTAGCTATACTTGCCAAAGTTGGTTTTGAAGTAAAATAAACTATGCATGCACGTTTCCAACATAATGTCTATGATATAATTCTATTAAAAGACATATGAAGAGAATAAATCGGCAATAGCAGACTGGAAGGCTGTCAAACTTGAAACACTTTAATTCCCCACCCACACACACACTTTCTTCATGACCACTGGCAAGAAATATCTTCGTATATCTGACTATTTTTTTTGCTGTCAGATGAAAAGGAACTCTTGGCAGCACTGATGATTAAATTTTAATAATCCCGACTAAACAGGAGACAGAGCAGTGAGCATTTGATTTCCAACACCAGCAAGTGACTCTGGGGACTTAAAAACTTCTTATCAAATATAAATAATAGTATGCTGCCATTAAGCCACATGTATGATTTAGATGGATGTGCCTATTAAACAGTAGCTTAATGAAGTGTCTTCTTCTATTCTCCAAAAGGTTCGGCGATAAAATAAAATGAAGGTCCATTTCTTTTCATTTATTACAGTAAATTATTCATTTAATTTCTTCCTCTTTCTTCTTCAAGAGTCAAATGAGCTTTCAGTGGATCATTAAGGTAATGAGAAGTCTGTGTTGAGTCTGGGTCAGACTCACCCCAGAGACTGTCCACCATGGGAACTATTGTTTTTTTTTTTGTTTTGTTTTGTTTTAGATGTGTATTTATTTGTTTGCATCAGACTTGGTGGTGATGACTCATTAGAATTGCTGTGATTGTCAATGACTGTCAAACAAATTTCATCCCAATGTCAATATGACCGCATGTTTCGTCTCTCTGTGTGTTTGTGTTTTAACATTAATATTCACTCTGCGGCAGCTTGATTTGACTCCTGGAGAGAATATGAAATGAAATTCAAAGGAGGGTGATTGCTAATCTTCTACCTATCAAATGAGTCTATCAAAGTGACTCATAGGACTGTTCAACAACAGCTCTGGTCTGCTTCCTCTGTGTCAATAAAACTTGGTAGCAGCTAAAACTCCTGAAGGTTGACTGCTGGAAGGACACAGGATGGTCAGGAAGTTTGCAAGTAAGTAAATCCTTCCTAAATGTAAGAAACACAATTTAACTTGCAGTAACAAATCAATTAACGGTGTAAATGTTTCAGCCAAATATGTGGAAAGTTTAGTTTTTGTTCGCCCTTTAAGATGCTAAGGTTTTCCTGAAGAATATGAAGGCAGTTATCCTTCGTCATTATTTCATTTACTTTGTGTAAAGCGTCAGTTCCACTGGCAGCAAAACAGCCCCAGAACATAATACTGCCACCACCATGCTTGACGGTAGGTTTGGTGTTCTTGGGATTAAAGGCCTCACCTTATTGTTCTAATCAAACAAATGAGGGCAGAAGAGAATTAAACGACTATACATTTACTCTGTGATAGATCATAAAAAGCAGCAAGATCATCCTTCTGTAATCAGTAAATCCACATTTCTTTCATCTGATTATAGGTTGTCAAAAGAAGAACATTTGCAGGATTTGTTGTTCGGCTCAAATACACATCGTTCCTGTAATAATGATTTATGTCAGAGGTTAGTGTGAGTCAGTGCTGCTGTCAGCGCTGGAGCTGTTCCACTAAACATAATAATTGTATAGCGCCTGCTGTATCCTAGTGTATCATTTAGTGTTCTAGAAGTTGTTTGATTCGTAGGATGTAGCTTCAGACTGTATATGATAGCAGTCTACTGAGTGGCTGCCTGTATGCAGATCAGTAAGATATAAATAACCAGCAGTGTTGAGCTCACAAAAGCACATGCGAAGTTGTAATTAATAGAAATGCAAGTCCAAATCTTGATTAAGGTGTCATTGCTTGCATGAATATTTTAGTGACACTTAGTCACCCAACTTCTCTGAGTCATTGTAAATAGATCCCATTTGATACACTCATTAAACTCAAAGCCACAAACACCACAATGGGAAAGACTAAGGAGCTCACCACAGATTTAAAAAAGCAAATCACTGACTTAAACAAGTCAGGACAGTCACCTAGCCTCTGCTGCTAAGAGACGATTGGTCAGGAGTCACCCAAGAATCACCAAAAAGCAGGTCTGCAATGAATTAGAAGCTGTTGGAACAGATGTTAGTGTCCATGGTCATATGTGTTTTACATCAACATGAGCTTAGAGGCTGCCATGAGAGAAAGAAGCCTTTCCTCCGGAAGCAGCACCTTCCTGCTCGACTGAAGTTCGCTGTTGATCACACAGATAAAGAAAAGGCCTTCTGAAGGAAAGTTCTGTTGTCAGATGAAGCCAAAATTTTGCTATTTGGCCACAATGAGAAGAAACTGGTTTGGAAGAGAGAAGGTGAGACATATAACCTGAAGGACACCAAACCTACCTTTAAGCATTGTGGTGGCAGTATTATGCTCTGGGGCTGTTTTGCTGCCAGTGGAACTGGTGCTTCTCACAAAGTAATTGAATGACGAAAAAGGAGGATTGTCTCCATATTCTTCAGGAAAACCTAAATTCATCAGCCAGGTTGGGTCATGGATGTAGTTGGATGTCCCAACAAGACTATGACCCCAAGCACACATGAAAAGAGGTAAAGAAATTATTAAATCATGCTTGTATTTAAGTTCATACTGGTCTCCCCAAAGTCCTAACTTATAGCTCATTGAGAACCTGTTAACTGTGATGAATAAATAAGTCTGTGTCAGATAGTCAACAAATTCAGCAGTTTTAACAGAAACTTGCTTGAAGCTTGTGGATGGCCACCAAAGGCACCTGAAAATGGTAAAGGGACATTCAACCAATAACAGTATTGCTGTATGTATGTTTTTGACCCAGTAGATTTTGTCATATTTCCAGAAGACCTATGATAAATTCATGAAGGAATCAAAATCCATACTTTTTTGTGACAAAGAGGCATGTGTTTCAGTGATTGCATTGAATAAATGTAAGTGTTGTAGGGGTCATTCAATGACTCCTGCTCAGGACAAAAGTCAAGACTGCCATGATATGCATGGTCTTTGCAGGTGCATGAAAACTTTTGTCCACAACTGTGCCAACTAGTTGTCAAAGTCACATTAGCAAACCAAGTCCTAATCCCCAACATTTTTTTAATTGATATGCAAAACTCACACTATTTCTGCCAAGGAAGAGAGGACAGTGAGAGGTCACCTCTCAGTTGGACCTGAACATAAAAAAGTTAAGCTATTCAAAAAAAATCATGCCATCATTGCCACACATGCTCTAAATCTTACAGAGAGCACATAGAAATCCCTGTAAATGCATGACATCCCTCTTGAAAACATGTTCAGCTGTGTAGAAGACATCAAGCAATAGGCCAAAGCAATCTAATTTTGACGCATAAGACGCAACATGAAACAGGTCTATAACTTCATCAAGTGCTACAATGTATATGTGTTTGGGAGGTCATTTTACAGACACGGATTACAGCTAATCCTCAGCCTATGCAGCGCTTTAAACGGATCCCTATTGAAAAAAAACTAAGCTTAATCCATATGTGACGTCGTACGTCACACTTACATAAAGCTGACAAATTGGTAAAATATTTTTCACAGATTACTCTATGTCTGTGGCAGGTCAGGTCCATGTTAGCGGACTGGTTGCACACACTAGAGACATGATAGTGTAACTACTGTGCCTTCAGCAAGACAGGATTTGACAGAAACACATGCAAAACAAACAACACACAAACACAAGGTCACATTGCAGCAGCTTGTAGGCATTTTAGGCCTCAAGCTGGAGGAAGAAAACTGACGGCTGAATGACATAACATATCCTGGTTTATCAAAACCCAACTATGGCTTATTCTAGTTCCTTAACCTGAACACACCGAGCATTAAAAAGACACACAAAAACAAGACTGCAACTCCAAAAGACCACCAAAATCATCTCCTCTCTGAGCCTTGCTGGTGGAAACCATCTCCCCAGCAGCGTTCAGCATGTCTTCTCCATGTCAGGGTTTTCCTCGAATAAATGGCACAGAAGAAAATTAGCACTTTGCTCCTCTAGAGCACAGTGGTTAACTACATCTGTCAGAAACATAAGACTGAAGGGAAGTGGAGAGCTTGATGTCGGGCTAACACGGAAGCGGAGAAACGTATTTCAGCTGATGAAAGGGAATGCTTTAATACCTGATGCTGCTAACTCTCTGTAATTGACCCCTTATGGCAGCCCTCTATAAGCGGATGATCTCCAGTGGATTGTAAGCGCTAACTTTTCTGGAGCGATATGTAGAACTGGCAGAACTCAACTCGAGGGGAAATGGAGTGTGTGTGTGTGTGTGTGTGTGTGTGTGTGTGTGTGTGTGTGTGTGTGTGTGTGTGTGTGAGAGTTTAAAAGCTTACAGCTGCCTGTAGAAGAGAATCAGCTGCTGTATGTAACTCGTGAAAAAACGTGTATGAACCTGTATGTGTACATGTGTATGTAAGTCTGCCTGCATAGAACTGTCAAGAATTTTTTTTTTTTTTTTTAATCATCAAATTTCCTTTAGGAACAAGGACACATGTGGTGCATTTACAAGCCAGTGTCAAGCACCAACATTTGAAATCTGCCAAACAGAGTTCTTCAGCAACGTGAAGAAAAGACCTTTTTAAATAACGTTTCATGATTTGGGGCAATATTTTCCCTGAAAGGCTGTTGTTAAAGGTATAGTTTGAATCCAGTACAGCTGTTTTCATAATCAGCTGATATCTCCTCACAGCACTCCAGCTGTCTGTTATCTGTGTGTTGTAAAAGTTATGGTGTTTTCAAACACAGTAGTATTTTTCTGTCAAGTAGATTATTTTACCGATTAGTTGATTACACTCAATTAAATTTTCCTCCATTAACAGTTAAATTACTATTTCATTTAGGTTTATTTTATTTTTGAGAAAGTGTACGTCACTTTGTAATGGCATAGCAAAAAAAAAGTTTAAAAAAAATAAATTAAAAAATAAAATGTTGAAACTGCAAAGTTAATCTGTAAAATAAAATAAAATGATACTATTTAAGTCAGTAGTGCAACTCCTAAGGAAATCCAAGTTCCTAAAGTCTAATAGTTTGGTCTGTGTACTAAACCAAGCAGAACATGGACACTGGATATTTTACAGTATGAAGGAGCAAAAGCAACTCTTGTTCTCCCTTTTGTGTAGTTTTTCTCTGACTTTGGTAGTAGCTTTGACTTTTCTGAAAATATCACCAAATTCACAGCATAGTTGCCATATTTAACTTTAATCTGGTTTTTAGTGGTGCAGCAGCAGGTTAGAAATGACTGCTGCTTAACATGTAGTCTTAGCCATGTTTCAGTCATAATTTTAGATTTTTTTTCATCGTCGACCACAGAAACAGAACATCATGAAAAGAAAACACCTGTATTGGGAATTTAGCTGTAATTATATGTGACCAGGAGAGAAGCAGATGTAAAGCCCCAGGTCTTACATAGCTGTTTCAGGTGTTCGTGCTGCTTTGGTGTGACAAAAACTCTGCAGGGTGTACAAAGCACTTTTTGTTCTGTGATCATTTGAAGTAAAGCCTTGGGTTTTTGAAAACTTTTACACTGAACTGAATCAGACTCTGCTGCTGCCACCATTGTCTAAAACTGTGGCACCGACTGCAGCTGACCAGTGACTGGAGCCAAAAACGACTGATACTGAAGAAGAAAAACATTTGTTCTAAAGGACTGAAGTTAATAATTAAAAATAGCAATAACGTGTCGGTTAAAAATATTGATAATGAATAAATGCATTTTTCATACATTGACTAGTGGTGGCAGCTGTAATACATTGCACTAGTTCTGTAAATAAATAATAACGCAGCTGTTCTGTGCACATTTGTGCTTGTGCATCTTTGTGAACAGGAGAGGGGGAAGAGGAGGGAAGATGGGTGAAGGGAGAAGGTAGGACAGAGAGGGACGATAAATCTGGAACATCCAAACTATCTAAATATGCTAACTAGCTAAATATCAACCAGCCTCACAACCACAGACTCCACCTTTACGCAGTTAATCATCGGGTGTGAAGCTGAAAGCTCAAACAACAAACAAAGCGTGAACACATCATAAAACACCTAAACCGAGCTCAGACAGACAGCAGCACAGTGTGAAGAGAAAGTATTGCATACATAAAAAGCAGCTCATTTTTTCTGATATGTTACAATACAGTATATCTGAAAATAGCAGAATAACCCTATTCTAAGATTCTCTGTGCTTTTCCACTTGCCACTTGTCTCTGAAGCAACTTACTGTTACTTGTGCCAGCAAGAACTTTTTTTCTGAAATCAGAGAGATTTTGGCTGGCGGTGCAGTTCAGCAAGCTACTGAAACCACCAAATGTTCCATTTCTGCTGTGATGTTTCATTGCTTGAACATATAAAAACCCCAGTTAGCATGACATTTGACAAGAAACTATGCCACAGAAGAAGCAATGATTTTTGTTCCTGTCAAATGTGTAGCCTCCATATGCTAACCAACACTGATATTGAAATTAATACACTGTTTAACGAATGCCAGATGAGCCCTTATGGATTGATGAAGCTGCGGATGCAAATGTCAACGCCATCCCTTCTTGTTACCACTCAACCCCGAGTGAAAACGAGGTGAGGGGTCTCTCGGCGGGTTATCAAAAGACAACGAAAAAGACAAAAATACGTCACCTCATTAAGACAGAGGGGAGAAATAATAACTTCTCATGATTTCAGCCGCGCCAAGCAACATGTTTGTTCTTAATCAGCGAGGGTCTCTGTCGGTTTGTGGTTGTCGGGGGAATTCTGTGTTGGTTATGTGCAATTACTTATTTGGCATTCAGCGAGGCAGCGAAGCAATAAACTGGCTTTGTGTTAATCCAAGATTAATTCTCATGAATATTAGATCAAGGAGGGGGATTTCATACTGGGGGAGATAAAATAATAAAGCACTCACTCGAGATTCATCAACCACTATATAAAACTCATGAGGAGAGACTGTGTGTGGCTCAGTTTTCTTTGTGGGTGTTGCGTGGATGCTCAGCACGCTGTGATTATTGTTGCACCTGCCGCTCCTACAGATTAAGTGTCTTTTTTTTTTTTCCTGGTAGATAAAAGTATAACGTTGATCTTGACTGAGTGTGAAAGCAAAATTTCGGCTCAGACAGAAATGACAAGAGAAACAGACCAAGAAAAAAAAAGGAGGAGAAAAAGGCGAGGAAGGCGCATACTGACAAAAACAGACTGCAAAGTGTGTTCTCTCTGACGCTGTTTGGTGATTTATCCTCTTCCCACCAATCTCCCAACCAAACACACCACAGCCTCCTGCGCAAGATCATCATCACATAATTGGTTTTAAATCAAGAGGAAGAGCCTGCTGCCCAGCGGGGGCCGGGATCAATCATGAGAATCAATGACAAAACACAGAGATAATGCCTCCCAAATCGCATTTCTGCACCAGGAGGGGGGCCTGAGGAGCAAACCCCAGCGAGCCCGGGACAGCGGAGGGTGCTTTTTGCTGTCACACGCCTTAATTGGTTTATGTGTGATTTACTGAAGTGGATATTTATTGCATTCCCAGCAGCAATATAATTCTCCCTATATATATAAACAAAAGGAAAGTGTGTTCTTGCACTTGAAACATTTCTAAGAGTAATGTCACCAGATGTAATAAAAGCAGAGTACATGTCAGAGTTCATGTTTTATATGTACTTCCAGAGCTGCTGGTGTTCTTGTGATAAAAGGACTGACCATCATGATTATCCACCATCACTCAGCTTCTCTTTTTATACTAATGAGGGCACAGTTAAGGTCAGCAGAAAGGCTGCCTCAGGCCTGCATCGCAAAACAAGTTCAACTTTGTCCAGCTCTCTTGGGGTTGCCTCACTTCACTGAACCTTACGTCGAGCAGCCAGTGTAATAAACCTAGTTATCGACAGGCTCAGCTGAGTCTGGGTTTACAACAACTTATTATGAAAATGGCCTTTCAACATTTGCGATACTCAATGCAATGTTTCTCATTCACCCATTCACACACACAAAGTTCCATACACCAATGGTGACAGAGCTGCCATGCAAGGCACTAGCCTGCCATTGGGAGCAACTTCGGGTTCAGTGTCTTGCCCAAGGACACTTCGACTGTGGGGGGGCGGGGATCGAACCACTAACCTTGCGATTAGAGGGCAGCCCGCTCAACACCTGAGCCACAGCCGTCCTGTGATCCTGGGAGCTATGTTGTCCGGGGAATCAGCCTCTGGTAGGGTCTCCCAAGGCAAATTGGTTCTGGGGGAGGGACCAGACAAAGAGCGATTCAGAAGACCCCTGATGAAGAGCAAAAAAAGGAGTGCCGCCACCTCGCCCAGAAGAGGGAGACCGGGACACCCCCCTGGAGCCAGGCCTGGGGGGAGCTTGCTGGGGAGCGCCTGGTGGCCTAGTCTTGGGGCCCTGTGGGGCTCAGTTGGGCACAACCCGAAGAAGCAACATGGGGCCACTTCCCAGGGGACCCACCACCCTCGGGGAAGAGGATCGGGGTTGGGTGCTATGCCCACCGGGTGGTAGGCAGGAACGAGACATGGAATGTCACCTCACTGGTGGGGAAGGAGCCTGGGCTGGTGCGGGAGGTGGAGCACTACCGGCTATATATAGTCGGGCTCACCCCCACACACAGCAAGGGCTCCGGAACCATACTCCTGGAGAGGGGTTGGACTCTCTCCTTTTCGGGAGTTGCCCACGGTGAGAGGCGCCAGGCGGGTGTGGGGATACTCACAAGCCCCCGGCTGAGCGCCACCTTGTTGGAGTTCTCCATGGAGAATGAGAGGGTCGCCTCTCTGCGACTGCGTGTTGCGGAGGGGAAAACTCTGACTGTTGTTTGTGCTTATGCTCCGAACAGCAGTTCAGAATATTTGGCCTACTTGGAGTCACTGGGTGGTGTCCTGGAAGGGGTGCCGCCTGGGGACTCCATAGTTCTCCTGGGGGACTTCAATGCTCATGTGGACAATGACGGTGAAACCTGGAGGGGCGTGATTGGGAGGAACGACCTGCCTGATCTGCGGTGTTTTGTTTTTGGACTTCTGTGCTAGCCACGGATTGTCCATAACAAACACCATGTTTGAGGCCAAAGGTCGATGATCGACTTTGTAGTTGTATCATCAGATCTGTGGCCATATGCTTTGGACACTCGGGTGAAGAGAGGAGAGCTGTCAACTGATCACCACCTGGTGGTGAGTTGGATCTGATGGCGGGGAAGGCTGTCGGACAGATCTGGAAACCCAAACGCATAGTGCGGGTGAACTGGGAACGTCTGGCAGAGGCCTCTGTCCGTGGGGTTTTCAATTACTGCATCCCGGGGGAGTGAGAGTGGTCCATGTTCAAAGCCTCCATTGCAGAAGCAGCCGTTAGGAGCTGCGGCCAAAAGGTCACTGGTGCCTGTCGCGGCGGCAACCCCAAAACCCGCTGGTGGACACCGGCGGTGAGGGAAGCCGTCAGGCTGAAGAAGGAGACCTTTCGGGCCTGGTTGGCTCGGGGGTCTTCTGAAGCAGCAGGCAGGTACCGG
>NW_007578503.1:200502-208287 GCF_000690725.1 Stegastes partitus | reverse complement strand
TGGAACAGTGGACCAGCTCTTTACCCTTGCGGAGCTGCTGAGGGGGGGCATGGGAGTTCGACCTGCCAGTCCACATGTGCTTTGTGGATTCCTCCTCAAGCGAGGGAGTTTAAGTATCTCGGGATCTTATTCACGAGTGATGGGAAAATGGAGCCTTGAGGCGGCTCGGTGCGGTGTCCACAGTAATGCGGGCGCTGTACCGGACCGTTGTGGTGAAGAGAGAGCTGAACCGCAAGGCAAAGCTCTCGATTTACCAGTCCATCTACGTCCCAACCCTCACCTATGGTCACAAGCTTTGGGTTGTGACCGAAAGAAAGAGATCGCGGATACAAGCAGCTGAAATGAACTTCCTCCGCAGGGTGGCTGGGCTCAGCCTTAGAGATAGGGTGAGGAGCTCGGACATCCGGAGGGAGCTCAGAGTAGAGCCGCTGCTCCTTCGCGTCAAAAGGAGCCAGTTGAGGTGATATGAACATCTGGCTCGGATGCCTCCGGGGAGGCTTCCTCTGGAGGTTTTCCGGACACATCCACCTGGGAAGAGACCCCGGGCAGACCCAGAACCCGCTGGAGGGATTATATCTCTCGGCTGGCCTGGGAATGCCTCGGGATCCCCCAGGCAGAGCTGGAAAGCGTTGCCGGGGGGAGGGAGGTCTGGGATGACCTGCTCCACCTACTGCCCCCGCAACCCGACCCCGGATAAGCGGAAAACAATGGATGGATGGAAGAAGTTAAAAGGCCACATAAGGCCCTTTGTACTGCCACAGCAGAGAGAAAAGGAAAATAGTAAACTCTATCTGACCAGAACATTGCATTTATAATCATAAGTGGTATCAAAATGAGAAGGTTTTATTTGGATTTATACTCACAAGGTCACCTGTTAGAATCCTGATGGAAATGAAGGTATCTTTGTTCAGCTACAATGTACCTGTTGCTTTTATTCTGCATTTATTTAGTGCTAAAGTGTCCATCTATTTGTTAGGAACAGAGTGGACACATGCAAAGGCTGGAACCTTAAAATGATCCAACTGCTACATAAAAAGATCTACTGGGTTACTCCAAAACAGAATCATCAGGAGCCTTCTGCTTAATCATCTCTGATTGTCTTGAAACTTTTTTTTATCATTAACTATGCATATTTAAAATGGCATCTTTGAATTTTTAGATTGATAAATCAAGTACTTTCTGAGATTTTTTTTTTTTTTTAAACTGCCTGTCGACCAACTTTGAACACATTTTTGAGCATATTTAAATTTGGGATTCTGTTTGGACCACAATATCTCAGGAACTATTGAACACAAAAGCCTGACATTTTCACTGATATTTCTAACGTATTTCAGAAAATATTAAATATCACTAGATGACTTCTACATATATACAAATATTTTTGTTACTGTGTGCTTGAAGATGGGTTTATGTATTTATTTATTCCATCCATCCATTTTCTATACACCGCCTCATTAGGGTCGCGGGGGGGCTGGAGCCTATCCCAGCCGACTTAGGGCGAAGGCAGGGGACACCCTGGACAGGTCACCAGTCTATCACAGGGCCACACTTAGAGACAGACAACCAAGCACACTCACAATCACACCTACAGACAATTTAGAATCACCAATTAACCTCAACATGTTTTTGGACTGTGTGGGAGGAAGCCGGAGAACCCGGAGAGAACCCACGCTGCACGGGGAGAACATGCAAACTCCACGCAGAAAGATTCCGGTGCCCCCACCGGGACGCGAACCGGCAACCTTCTTGCTGCGAGGCAACAGTGCTACCAACTGCGCCACCTTGCAGCTATTTATTTATTCATTCATTAATTTTTTTGGAGTTATTATAAAGAAATATAAAAAAGATATTGTCACATATTGTCACATTGTAACATAAAGAGTGAAAAAAAAGCGATATTCCTCAAAAGCTATGGATTAGTTCCCACACTGTGTAGAGCCCTAGAAGCTACTAACCTGTTCTGGAGGAGGTCAGGAGGAGCCGTCATCCCCTGACAAAAAACAGCCATTTGCATTTTCACCTGTTTAAGCCTCCCCTCAACTGACTTTAACCACTTACTCAGGAACACGTTACAACAAAACTCATATACAAATATAAAACCTCTCTGGGACAGCAGTTGTTAAAACTGACCCATGGGCGTACGCATGTGGTCTAACTTTAGGAGAAACTCACTGCAGAGGGGTTTCTTGGCAACTTCTGTGTATCCAGTCGCTCGCTGCCTATTGACCCTAATGATGCACACCTGTTCACACTATCAGTGAATGAGCTGCAGCATCACTAACGGAAAACACACTGTAATCGCTGCAAGAAAGTATAATGCTTTTTAATAGATATAACCTTGTGGAACACAGTAAAACGCAAAACTTTAACTAGTTTGTGCTCCCCAATTGTATTAACTGGTCACAAAAACTTAAATAAATAACAATCTAACAATGAAAAATTGGTAATGTTGTGGTACAAAGCCTGGTGAAAAGAAAGGTAGCAACATTTTTTGTAAATGCAGTACAACCATTACATAGTAATGGTTCAGCATCAGAGGGTTTTTGTGAAATAACAGAAGGAAATTCAGGAGCATGGTCCTCAAACACAAAAGTTTGGGCTTATTTAGCCTGATTAGATTCATGTAATGGTGTATTCAGAGTAGGTGCCACTCTGCATTCATTTCTATGACAAATAGGGGCCCTGAATTGACCTACTGCTTTCATTTTGCACGGTTCTCAAATGTCATATTGTTTATTTTCTTGTCCGTGGAACTGCGTGACTAAATAGCACAAGCAGCAGAGAAAGCTTAAATGTTTGGCTGCAGCATAGCTCAACTTTAACTTGAGTAGAAATCTGTCGGCCAGAATAAGTGAAAGCATGTGTATGCTTGTGTTTGGCCTTCATTAAAGTAAAAGGGCAGGTTCGTGTTTTGCAAATTTTGCTAAAACATTTCAATGTATCGTCTCACTAACTGGTTGCTTAAAGGGTCAGTGCAGCTGAAATTTGTGACAACAACAACAATACTACAGGCTTCCAGCTTTAAAAGTTCACATGAGGTCATTGAACAATCCTCCACAACAAGCATTACAAACTTAACCCGATTGGTTTATGCAAATCTCTGTGATAAGTTAAACCCTAAACTTTTCCCATGCTGAGTTATTCATGTTGCCCTTTAAAAAGAGCTCTCCACCTCAGCAAAAACAGCGAGGAAAGAAAAACCTTCCGCGATGGTCAGTGTTGACATGAGGTGACATTAATTTTGTCCTTTAAATGGGTCAAAAAACAACTTTAGGTCTTAGATCACCAAACCACTCAGAAAAAAAATCCCTGTGAAGCATCCAGGTGTATAATTTCATCCGTCCTTGTTCTGTCAGTGGTCCCAGCTGAGGGTGTTACTGGTCAGTATGTCCTGTCCTAATTACTGGGCTACCAGGGAGGACCACAGGCCCAGATGCACTGGGACTCTCGGAAGAAAAGCTCCCAGGTTGCTATCCGTGCAGAAACACACAAACACAGTGTACACACACACACACACACATGCCCGCAAACAGCCTGCAGCTTGAGCAGAGGGGCGGATACATTCAGGTGGACACAAACCAAAATTTGTTGGTGGACAAATCCATATCTGCACATGTGTACACACCCCCTCATCCACAGACCCACACAGGCAGTCAGGCCCATATGTAGTGGGACTGAGCATCCTTCCAGGTCATTAGCCCCTGACTGTCAGGGCGAGCTGAGGAAGCGGAGGTGACATGTCGTCTCCAGTTCTGCCAGATGTGCTGCTGACACTGCAGACAGACAGAATCACTTTTCAGATCCCAAAGTTTGTACTCAGAGTGTGACGCTATAATGAAATAAACTGTTTCTTAGTAGTCAAATTAGCCAAAAAAGCTTTGAGAGGTCACTTCACAAGAGATATGTTTGGCTAGTTTAGATCTGTGTTGCCTGGTTGTCGCTCCATCTGTTTCCACATTTTGTTTCACAGCCGTTCTCTGTATTTTTGCAAAATCATGACTGTTACTTTAACTCTGAGTGCACGTAAGTCAACACTGTGTCAATGTTTATGCGCGTTCACACCCTTCTACTCTTTTAATAGTCTTCAACAGCTGAACCTCTGAGCCTTTTTCATTTCCATGAGAGAACAAACAACACTCCAATCCACGCTTGTCATCTCCAAACAATAGCTACAGAAAAAAATACTGTTAATGAAACCTCAACACCCACGACATAACTAATTTATTGTGTTGTGTGAATGCGGTCGGATATTGAAATTAATTGTCAGTGTGGCTGTGAGGAATCTGATAGAGTATTTACACAGCTCGGTTTATTCTGTTAATTTTTTCCACAGATAATCAGCGAGTTCTGTTGGCTGCTGTTTAGGTGTTTTGATTTTGTTTGTGCGTTCAGCACACTCGAGCATAGGCAAAGTTGGAGGTCAAAATTTGGCACTTTCCACTAAAGTAACATTTGCAATTTTGATGTTTATAACTGATTTTAATAGACGGCCCTGACAAAGTGAAGTGTGCAATCTCAAGTCCAAAATGTTATCAATTAATCCAAAAGTTTTGTGACTGACAACACATGCTGCTTTGTTCTAGAGAAAACCTAACAGATTATCAAATGTGAGGCTCAAATAATTGAATGTACGTAAAATTGTTGGATAATTACTCTACAAATATGTCTCCGAAAATAGAAAGCAATGCAACCAAAAATGAAAATAAAGATTCCTCTTGCTTAACTGGTCAAAAAAGAATAAATAAATCCTTTACAGAGCTGATGTTGTGCACATTTATATAAATATATATTTTGTGTGATTATTTTCTATCTTTTCCATTCACTCAGCTGTTGGAACACTTCACTATGTAATGATATTTTCTGCTTTGGAAAAGCTGTCTGGATTTTAGCTTTTCAGAATGTCTACACGGCTAAAAGATGGAGGCTTTCAGTCTCAAGTGCTGAGAACACAAGTGAAAATCGTCTGGTTGCAAATCAGAGCAGAGAAAGGCCCAATTATGAGAACCACTTCAGGGTGACATGGTGCCAGCCCTGGTGGATAAATCCCAGCAGCTTCAGCGCGCACTTTGTGTTTGCACTCGGCGACAGACAAGTTTTGCAATAAACAAACTCGAAATAAAGTTAGTCAAACCTGCAACGCTTTTGACATCAAACCAATGCTGCAGTACATTTAGAGAGAGAGAAAAAAAAACATAGATAGAAGTATGTACCCAAAAAGTTGGCTTGGTCCTGGTGCAGGACAGTGTAGGAAATGAGAGGAGGCTGCATGGGGAAAACAGAGCTACTGGTGGAGGAAATTTGGCAAAGTTGCTCTCTGGGCTTCATGCTGCTTGCCTCTGCTCTGGAGCTAAGTTGGCTGGTGTGAAAGGAAGGACAGCCAAATCCCCTAACCCAGAACAAATATGTCCAGCTAACTGCACCACACTGTAAAAGGTGTCAGAAAGTAGTGGTTTTTTTTATTTTATTTTAGCTTATACCTAAATTAATTACAATGATTTGGCTTCACAGCTAGGAAATTTTCTTCAAGAAAAATCTCAAACACTAGAAATGGTGTCGTATTTGTTTAAGACATACAAATAACATTTAATGTTCAAGGTCTATTTTAAAGCGTGAATATATCACCTCCAGCCTCTGCATTATGTTTAGTTTTGCTGCTGTTTTAAAAGGTTGTATTTACAGTGCGATTTCATCTCTTCAGGGCAATATTAAATTACTTTGCGTATGATGCATTTTTATAGAAATGCCCTGAAGTGAACAGATGGAACAGTCGGTGGCAGAGTAGAAGCTTCTGACAACTTTATGGATTGCCTCTAACTTTAAAATACCTTGAGTTTTGCATCATTTAATGCTCATCAGTGGGTCTTGAGGGAGAGCAACAATATGGCACGAAATGCCGAATGGTTTAAAATGCAAAAGTGGCTTCATATGCTTTAATCCCCACCTACTCTGATTCAAAGTGTTCCTAGTTTTACCCACAGTTTCCCTCAACTTTGTGAGGACTATCTGCTAGACATCAGCTCCAAAATGCCAAACTAGTAAACTTTTACACATCACAAGTGCAAGTTTCACAACCGTTCTCGAGTTCCGCGTTACTGTCTAGCCGTGAACGGTGTCAAAATGTGTTATAAATAAATATTATTACGAGCATGATGATGTGCACTCAATCCAAAGGCCACAATTAGAATGTTCCTGAAAAAAATGTGTAACAACAGAAGCACGAGGGTGTACAAGAGCAACACCTTCGAAACCGGTGGTGCAGCAAGCCCGGCATGCAAACAACATACAACTCAAATTGAAATCATTCACACACGCATGTCCACATGAGACAGGAAGACAACAGGCTGTTTTCACAGTAGGCAATCGCAAAAAAAAAAAAGATGTGCAGAGACCCTCTGAAGAAACATGCAGATTCACAAGCGGAGAAACACTCAGAGACGCTGACTTTATCCCCAACTGCCTCCCACAGTCTCACTGCACACCTGTGCGGTTGTACATAAACCGGTGAGGTGTGTGTCTTTCTCCCTGGCGTTTGTCAGGTCTAATTAAAGACCAAGCTGCTCACTAGAGGGGTTGATGACACATAAGGGTGTTTAATTAATATTTGAAAGCAGCTACGCATGGCAGCGTTACGGGATGGGCCAGGCTGCTGGAGGAACAGGGGAGAGAGCAACGAGAAGAGACACACAGGAGTGGAAAGAGAGGGTTATTTACCAAGAAGATTCAGAAGTTGTAGTCAATTCAAAAAGACAGAAGTTAGAAACTGATGTGGAAACACAACACACAGCCTTGGTACATCTTGCTATCCCCACAAAAGATAGATGTTATGCAGAAAAAAGTTGGCATTTGCAGATTAAATAAAGATATTTAAACTTGCTATAATACCGGTTTAGATAGATGCAGTCTAATGTTCACCCCCTAAAACCTCTGCTTTAGGCTCAATCAACTCCTGAGAGAGATATATACTAAAACAGTATCATGTTAACACTTGACACTGGATACAGCTTAGAGATCCCAAGAAACCACATTGATTTTCTACTTGGAATTTTGACTTAAATGTCTCTTCCGCTGCAGTTTCCTGGTGGGAATTTCTGGCCTCAGTGAATGCGGCAAAGTGGAACCAGTACGAGTGAGGAAAATACACAAAGCATGCAGAGAGAGAGAGTGAAGGGAGCAATGAGGGAAAGAGAAAAAGGAAGCAGAGAGATTGAATTAATTGAAAAACAAGGAAAGGGGGGAAAAAAAGAGGGGATGAATCAAAAAAGAAAAGGAGTGAAAGCGTGTAAAATCACTCATGACCAGCAGTGCAGTAGAGGAAACAGTGTGGTGTGGCAAATGAATTGTTCTGCAGGAAGCATTTTCATTTGTGTG
The DNA here is from genome assembly GCF_000690725.1 of Stegastes partitus. Classification (NCBI taxonomy): domain Eukaryota; kingdom Metazoa; phylum Chordata; class Actinopteri; family Pomacentridae; genus Stegastes; species Stegastes partitus. The sequence continues at coordinate 200,919 of NW_007578503.1, read as the reverse complement.
CTCACACAGCACAGAGCTACTAGAGGGGAGTTGGAGCCGCTCGCTGTTTCTGTGTGTGTGTGTGTGTGTGTGTGTGTGTGTGTGTGTGTGTGTAGATACGCTGGCATGTGTACACTAGAGTGTGTGTGAGTGTGCTGTGCTGCAGTTTCACATAAGACTAGGATGAAGAGGTGAACAAACATTTTAAAGCCACAGACCAACTCTACCATCTACAGTCTCTATTACCAAGTACAAACCAACAGTTTTTTCTGCTTTTTCAGAAAAGTTGTATGAGAGCACACTTAACATACTGAATGCAGCAAAAAAAAATCAGGAAAAAATGCACAGTTAAAATATATTTTACAGAATGCCATTAGATATTCACTGTATCTATACTGTGCAATATATGATCAGTGAATATATTCAGCTGCAAGGTGG